>NW_028301049.1:2162500-2402500 GCF_049000335.1 Polistes dominula | reverse complement strand
ACCCCCTTTTCCGTAACCTCCCCCATCATAGTTTGGGAGAGGGATAAAGCCACTTTTAGAATCCATGGAATTTACCAAGCCCTTCGGCAAACTCTCTCACTCTCTCTCTCTCTCTCGCTCTCGCTCTCGCTCTCTCTCTCTCTTTCTCTTTTTCTCATAAGGGCTGCCCTTTTATCCAACGTGCGACGATTAGAAAAGAAACTTCGCCACCGACACGTTTCCAATATACTTGACGTATCACGATAAGCTTATTCTCATCTTCTTTTTCTTTTTCTTTTTTCTTTTTTCTTTTAATTTTCTTATATTTTTTTCTTTTTTTTTTCTTCAATCGTTTTTTATTTCAGTTTCAACAACGTTTAATGGCTATCCCACACACCTACACATATATAGAAGTAGATAGAGATGCAGGATGTGCGTAAGCATGCAAGAAACACACACACACACACACACACATACAAATATACAGACAGTAAAGGACTCTGTTCCACGTTTAACTTTCACCAATGGCTAATCGAGATTTGTTTGCTTTACGCTTAAATCCGATCGTTATTAACGGATTAAGATTTATCGTTGGAAATATATCGAAATATATCGTAGTATATCGTTTTTTTTTTTTATATCAACAATATTCCAACATTACTATCATTATTTTACGTATATATATATATGGATTTTATGGGGTAAAAGAAATGAACGTTGATAAATGTTTATAAAAAAGGGGTATAAAATTAATGTAAAAATGACTTTTAATTTGTGATTTGCCTACGTAATATTGCGTGCATAAGGTTGAATACGTTTGACGACAAGTGAGAACGAGCAGAAGAGGGGATGAAACATCATAGAGGGGGTACTTTTTATCGTTGATCGATATAGCACAACAAAATTTTCGACGAAAAAAGCTTTGAAAATATTTGATTGAAAATCCACGAATCGTGTATGTGTTTATATGTTTTTCTGTGTACGTTACTATATATTATATTTAATAAAAAAGAATAAAAACAAAAACCAAAAAAAAAAAAAAAAAAATAAAAAGAAGCTTCCGGGAATTGGCGAGCTTGAATGATGTTTCGATTATTTGAACCATTTTTTTGTATTTCTTTTTTTTTTTTTTTGTTTTTTTCAAGAGAAGATAAAAAGAGTGTGAAAATATATAACACGTTACGGATTTGGGGAAAGGGGGAGATCGAGGATCGATTTTTTTTACTCAATTAACGTAAAGCCGCAATCGTTTTTTTTTTTCCCCAAAAAAAAAGAGAGAGAGAGAGAGATCGATTCACTCGCGAAATGAAAAAACCGACCAAAAAAAAAACTATTTGTCCTTAGGTATATGTATATATATATTTTTTTTTCTCTCTCTTTTTTATATTTTTTTTTATCCCAACGCATATAACAACTCGTCGAGGGTGATTTCGTTCGTTTCATTCAAACTCAATCGTCGTATACTATTCCATAACAGTTACGAATTTAAACAAACCGGGCTACTTTACCAACCTATCGCATTTCTTTTTTCTTTTAATCCATGTATAAAAAATTTTTCGTTAACATTTTCACTCCCCTCACCATTTTTCCATAAAACCCCGTAGTATTACAACCATACTACACTCTTTCTCTCTGTTTCTCTTTCTGTTTCCCTGACTTTTACTCCCACCTTCCCTCTCACTCTCTCTCTCTCTCACTCTCTCTCTCTCTATCTCTTTGGAATTTATTCACGAACGCGGTTAAGCGGTTTTGCGATTGCACACACACATATGCACGTATTTGCGAATCAAGCTAACGCAACGCGGTACGCCGCGCGACAGATCTGCGTGTCCAATTTTTCCTCTCTCTTTCTCTTTGTGTCTCTCTCTCTCTCTCTGAGTACTCGTTCCGAACTAACCTGAAAGAGAGAGAGAGAAAGAGAGAAAGAGAGAAAAAGAGTAAAAGATAGAAAAATGTCATCCTGACAAGTGTCATGGCTTTGAAATTTTTCACAATCATCGGATATAAACGCATACCAAAATGCATTCACGTTTTAAGTGCATTTTATTTTTTCCCCCTAGTGTAATTTTATTTTATTTCTTCTTATCTTCTGTTTTTTTTTTTTTTTCAATAAAAACAATATAACCATTCGTTCAATTAAAGATAATAATAATAGTTTTATTTTAATTTATTTTTTATTTTTTAAGAAACTTTATAGTTATACAAATTGTACGAAGTAACTTGGTGGCTGGTCAATAATTTTATACAAGTTTTTTATTTTATTGTTTTTAGTAATATTGCGCTTATAATAAATATCAAACTAAGTTAGATTAAGTTAATAATATCTTTAACTTTTGTTCTTCGCGATTTTATTTATAAAAAAAAAAAATAAAATAAAATAAAAATACCAAAAAGTAAACTTACTATAAAATTATAAAAGTATAATGAAATATTTAACAACGATAATTCAGGTGTAACTAAATTAATTATAATATCTCTATAATATATAATTCGAAGAATAAAAAAACCACAAAAAACAAATGAAAAAAGAACATATATATTTTATATAAAATATGATTAAATATCAACACACACACACACACACACACACACCTAGTAACAACAATAACAACCCTGTGATGCATATTTCTCGTATCTCGTGAAACGTGTCATCCCGTTAATACGAACAGAACAGAACAGAAAAGAACAGAAGAGAAAAGAAAGGAAAAGAAAAGAAAAAATACGATAGAGAAAATAGAAGAAAACGTATAATAAAAAAAACAAAACAAAAAAAAGGTTATAGGAGTAGAATGGTCAGGTTTGTAAGGGTGAGATGGTTCCTGTTTTCTAAAACTTATACATACCCCCAACATATGTACACATATATATGTATATAACTACTTACTCAACGCAGGAACATAAATACATACATAAATATCATACATACACACATACACATACTCCATGGAAGTATATTCTCGTGTCTCTCACCATGTCAACGTTTACATGCGTCCTACCGGTATATTCGAGAATACAAGGATGAATCTGACTATGCAGAGACAAGAGAGAGAGAGAGAGAGAGAGAGAGAGAGAGAGAGAGAGAAACCCTATACACATATACATATGCATATTCAGTACTTGTTATGTAGGTGCAGGACGATATGGGGGTTGAGACCGGTCCGGTGTGACGGGTTGCGGGCCACGCCAAGCCGGAGATACCAGGGGATAACCGGTGACGGACTGCCGGACATCCGACCTGTTACCCCCTCGAGTACCCTTCTCTCCTCCCGACACCCCCTTTTCACCGTCTACCCCATCTCTTCCTCTTCGTCAGAACGAATAGGATGATAGTTCCCTTCTCCTACTTCCTATCTATCCTAACTACGTCTCCTTCTAACTAACTTCAATCCCTTTTTCATCTTGCATATTACTCCTCCTTCTTTGGATCTAAAGAATTTTTATCCTTAATGGAGATGTTTCTATTTTTTTTTTTTTTTTGCTAGGAGGAGATTATTTATGGAATTTGTTATACGGGATTTCGTAGTTTTAGATTTTGGATCTAAAAAAAACAAATATATTTTGTTTTTCTTTTTCCTCAAGGCAAAGGTAACATTTAAATTTATACGAAAAATATCCAACAACAAATTTCAATATTATAATAAATCATAATTTTATCTACCTACCCTTCCATTCCTGAATTATCAATTGATTCCTATGACTATAAATATAGTTGTGATCACATTATTGAATTTCTATAATTTCAAATGAATTTTACAAAATGACAACCTGTACACACTCTCTCTTTTGTTTGTACTCCTGTTAAACAACTGTTTTCATTTATGCATCCTACCCTTCCTTCCCCTCTTTCTCTCAGGTGTAGGTACACACCTTGTGTTTGTGTGTATGTAAGAATGTATAGTTTGAGAGCGTTAGTGGTTAGGTTTGGACGTTATTACGAGAATACATTAAGGAGATTCTAATTACCCGAGCGAACCTTCAATGAGAGAACCCCCAAGAGTCTGGTGCACCAGAAGCAGATGATCCAGAAGCAAGCAAGCAAGCAAGCAAGCAAGGCCAACTGCGTTGCAAAGGAAACGGGGAACCGCAGTGAACCCGCTAACGGATCGATGGTCATTGACTGCCTGACTCTGGCCCTTATTCCTCTCATCCCTCCCTGTTTCACCACTTGGCAACTTTCTCAATCCCTTTCACTTCCTCACTTCATCAACCATTACTATCCTCAATCACCGGATCTCTTTTAAACTGTCTAATCTATCTCTAAATGTTTCGTTTATGTATCACCAATCATCTTCCTTTCTCATCGTTGTTTTGAAATAATCGATTACTTTTTTCACTGACAAATTATCATTCAAATGTTATATGTTTTTTTTTTTATTAGAACTTGTAATGAAATTAATTGTAATGGTTTAGTAATTATTATAAAATAATAATTTATACTTATTCTCATCATTATTTGAACGTAACCTCAAAATAATTTCAATATTAATATATTAATCCTTTTGGATACACATTTATTTGAAAATTAATTTGAAATGTTACAATAATTTAAATTAATATTAAATATAATATTTAAAATTGATTGTAATGATTTAGTAATTATTATAAAATAGTAATTTATACTTATTCATTACTATTTAAACGTAACATCAAAATAATTTCAATATTGATATATTAACCCTTTTGAGTACACATTTATTTGAAAATTAATTTGAAATGTTATAATAATTTAAATTAATATTAAATACCATAATAATATAATTAGAATAATATAAAAATTATTTATATATATTACAATACTTTGAAATAAACCAGAATGAACTATAATTAAATTTCGTCCCAGTTTCAATGACGTATCAGAACGTCATTTGTGTCTTTGACCAAACAAATGCATGACATATTGATACGTCAAATTTAGCCAAAGGGTTAATTATTACGAATCATACTAATCATTTATCAATCATCATAAAAGACTAACCATACATATATCATATTACAACACCATACTTGAACATTCATCATTCTTTTATCAAACTTTTGAACTATCATTCATCCCTATCTCATTTCATTTCACTCTCTTTTTCTTTAACATACTCACATTCCTTTATTTATTCGTATGCAAGCCCTAACCCTTTAACTTTTTATTTTTGTTCTCTTTTTTTTCATCGCTGTAAGCTAGCCCTTTGATCGTTTTACAGTGGCACGACGCGTCATCGTTTGACGCGAACGGCCCGATATCGTTGCTCGTTTTACAAGTTAGGGGTTGATGTACACGGTTTGGTTTGTAGGGGAGGGGGTGGAAGTTGTAAGTGAAATGAAGGAAGAAAAGGAAGAAGAGAAAATGACGTAGGAACTCGAAAAAAAGCGAGACTCTCGTTAGCTATCTCTCAGTTGGAACCCTTCACTGCATCAGAATCGAGCTTTGACCTCCACGAAACGCTTAGAACTTTAATGGACGGTGAACCAACCCCTCTCTCCTCTTCCCTTTCCCTTACATCCCTTTCCAAACCGAAAACCATTCCCTCGACTTGATTCATCAACTCTGAATCTCATTCTTTTTTTTTTTTACTTTGATTTTTTTTTTTTTTTTATGTACATCAGACGTTTACTTATCATTTCGCATCTACTCAATCTTTTTTATTATTGTTATTATTATTATTATTTTTTTTTTTTTTTATTATTGTTGGTTTAGTTAGAAATATATAAAGGGAATATATATTATAAAGTTTATAAAAAAGAAATATACATATATAATAATTGTGAGATATTAACATTATACAAGTTCATTTAAATAATTGCAATAAACTATCAATTATTATATTATGTTATATTTTAAAATAAGAATATCTTGCGCAATAGGTTTTTTCGTCCTCCTCCTCCCCCCCTCTCCCCCCAAAAAAAAAGAAAAAATTCGTTACCGAACGTTTTACACGAACATTCCATACGTTTTTCCGTAGGAATTTTTTCTTCTTCTCTTTTTTTTTTTTTTCCTGGCAAATTAATTTTTTCTATCTATCAAATTGAAAATGTTTGCAAATCCGACAAAAATCAATGTTTATCGATGCGCGTGATATTTATTTGTTTTATAATATTGCGTTAAAATAATATCGTAAGTAAATATTATTATTATATTTTTGCAATCGTTTGGAAATTGTGAAAAGAGATATATATATATATATAATAAAAAAGAGGATAAGAGTGAGGGATAAAGTGGAAAAGGGATGAGTTGTAAAAGGAATGTCAATAGAAAAATATTAGTACGTCATTCGTTATGATCAAAAGAAAATATCGTTGATAAAATTTGCATAGTGGGTAAGTTATCATTGGTCCGATGATATGGAAAAAGCATTTTATTCATAATTATTTATTATTATTACTATTATTATTATTATTATTATTATTTTAACAAGGATTCTGGAGATTAATTACAACGTTCGTTCGTTCATTCGTTCAACTGAAAATTCTATATATATATATACAAATATTGAAATTATTCTAAATCCTTTTTCAAAGAGAGCACAAGCAGAAAAACTGAAAGATAAAAAATGTAAAAATTTTAGAATTAAAAAAAAAAAAGCACAAATTTAAACGTTCATTACAAATATTAACCTGATTCATAACGTTTGTAATCCTAGCAAGTAAAAAACCTAATTAATTTCATAATTACACCAACTAATATTCTCTAATACTTTTTACAAATGTAATCTTTATCGCTCAGAACAATTTTAGATAAAAACCTAATAAAAATTCAAGCTTCATCAATTCCTATAAACAAAACAACAACCTTAAACTTTATTTGTCACCTTATTAAATCATTTCAATTTGACATAACAATATTTTCCCTTCTTCAAATAAAACACATTCCCTTAAAAACAAGAAAAATCAAAAAAAGAAATCCATTCTTTAACCATTTTGTTCATTCTAGATTAAAAATAATTTTCCTCTCAGTACGGATCAAGAGAAAAGAAGTTTTACGTGAAAAAAAGGGATTTTGAGGAAGCAAGCAAGCAAAGGGGGAGAGGGGTGGTAGGGGAGGGTTAACGATGTCGAATAGAAAAGAATGGTGATGGTGATGGTAGTGGTGATGGTGGTGGTGCGTATCACTAACTAAAAAGGGAAGAAGTAGAAGAAGAAGAAGAAGAAGAAGAGCAGTCATCATTTTCTTCTTCCTTCATAGGGAGGAACCAACCAACCAACCAACCAGCATCCCCAAAAAAGAGGGGTGAAGGGTAGCAATTTCGCATAAGGGAGAAGAACCCAAGCACACGCTTTCGGATCCCGCGGAAACTGTTATTGCGATAGCCAAGTTTTCAGAATCGCAATGGCCCTTGAGCAAGACTACTGAACAGGGTTGGCTTGGCTTGGTTTGGGTTGAGTTGGGGGCTGGGTTGGACTGGTTCCGAAGGAAGGTACTTTGAGAGCCGCTAATGGTACTTCTAGAACAGAGGGGTAGGGAAGAAGGCAATAAGGGAGGGAGGTTACAGGCTGAATAGGGGCCTGGAGGAGTAGGTGGAATAGGGCCAGGGGTGGGAGAGGCTTCACAAACGGAAAAGACATTGCAAAAGAGGGTCTTTTACTCGATAGGAAACGATTTAACGGTAAATCCCTTTTAGATTCTTTAACCGTTTCTATATTTTGAGTTTCAACTAAACATTTTGCAAATATTTCCTTTTTTATTAACAAAATTTATCTGGTATTTAATATTGAAATTGTTTCGGGTTTAAAATTGTGTCGGTTTAAATATAATAAAATTATTATTTATAATTATATATATTTATATAATAGGTTGCTCCAATCACAGGATTCTATAAATTATTTAGTAAATTATAAAAACACACAAAATAATATCACAATTAGAATAGAATATATGAAATAATAATAAATTATATATATTAATTAAGCTATACAACTTTTTGTCAAAACAATTCTCGTGCGTGTCGATTTTTTCACAAACTTTTTAACAAAACTGTGGCGAATAAAGGAAAGAAGATCATTTAATTTTAATTATTAAACTTGTTAAGAATTATCAGTCAACTGTAAGTTGTATCTTTCTATCTTTTCAAACCCTCTCTTTCTCTCTCTTTTTCATTCCCTAGCCCTTCAACCCTCGTTTCCTTCTTTTTCCATTTCCAACCTATCTTATTTTATATATATATATATATCTCATTTTAGACCTCTCAGTTGCTTGAACTTTTCTTCGAGTTCTTCTTCCTAGATATCTTCTTTTTCTGTTTCCTTTTCCTTACCAAAACCCACCCCCTTTTCTTCATCCTGTTCCCCTCTTTCCATACCCTCCTCACTTCTCCTGATAGTCGTTAAAATCTTTCGAAACGGTGCTCTGCGTTTAAAACTCTTTAAGTTTTATACCAGTAGTATATATACATATATATATTATTTTTATTTTTGTATTTTTGCGTGTTACGAGTTTGTGCCAGGATTAAATAGGATACACATTTGTATCCTAAGAACGTAATATTATGAAATAGAATTTCACGTTGGACTACTCTAAAACCTTTTTTCAGACACCTGCTTTCCCATTCGTTCGCATCCCTACGAATAAACCGTTTCCCTTCATTTTCTATCTCTTTTTGTTCTATATATATCATTCTGGTTTTATTAGCTGACATCAGAGTTGGTGCATTTAAACAAATTATAATACAACGTTAAGAAATTAAGTAATTTATTCCTCAGCTGTTTGTTTCTATGTTAAGCAACAATCATCTCACATAGATTAATTGTTTAAATATATATTTTTAAAATGTTTATAAAATAATATATCTTCATATATAAAAATACAGTGTCACGTTGTTGGTTTCCAATGAATTTCGTAACGGTTGACATGATTTTAATGAATTTTTTATTTTTTATTTTGTGTGTGATTATTTTTAATT
Organism: Polistes dominula; assembly: GCF_049000335.1. NCBI lineage: Eukaryota > Metazoa > Arthropoda > Insecta > Hymenoptera > Vespidae > Polistes > Polistes dominula. The sequence continues at coordinate 2,393,633 of NW_028301049.1, read as the reverse complement.
TCTAATTGCTTATTTAAGAATATATTTTATTATTATTTATTTATATATTTATTTTATTTATTTTATTATATCATATTCACTTTACACTAATATATTATAATATATTATTTTAATATAATTAAAATAAATTATTATAATTATATTATATGTAATTGATATTATTATAATATTGTAAAATATTATTTCAATAAATATAAAAGTAATAATTATTTATATATAAAATAATTGAAAATAATTATTTCAATATGTTTTATTTCGATTGTGGTAAAAAATTTTTGGATTTACATCCTTTAAAATCCCCCAAAAAAATTATTAAAGAAAAAAAAATAAAAAAATAGTAAAATAAGTAAAAAGAAAATATAAAAATATATAAATTCATATATATATAGGAATAAAGAGAAGAGGGTTACAAAAAAAAATGCTAATAAATGAAAAAAAGATGGGACTAGAGTCGAGGGATGAGTAGGTTGAGTAGTGGTTTGAGGGTGGTGGTTGAAGGGTAGAAGTAAATGTATTCGCGAGAGGGTGGCAACCACTTCGTTTCGCCACGGAACTGTTCTGCATTGCACTGCAACCTTTTCGCAGTGCACACATGCACATGCATCACGCGCGAATGGAATAATCACGAATGAAATCACGAATGGGGGATACGAATGAAGCCCCATGAATGGATCACCGAATGTTTTGTAATGATGCACACGTGCAACCAGAAACCTGACGACAAGTGTCAACCCCCATCCCCCATCCCCCCATCACCCATCCCCCTCAACGTACGCAGATCGTTTTATTCGAGATGAACAGCAAAAGGTTTTTCCTTTTCCTTCTCTCTTCATTTTTTTTTATTGTTGTTGTTGTTGTTTGTTGTTGTTATTGTAATATTTCACGTTCTATTTTTTTGTCTAGTTCGTCGTTGGTTTACAGTTAACAATGTATCATTGAATTGTTTATTATTATTATTATTTTTATTATTTTTATTATTTTTATTTGTGACGTGTAATGTTCATTTGAAACTATTCAAGTTTTACAAATTTGCGAGATATTTCTGACAATGCAAATTTATTTTTATTTATTTATATATATATAACGTGTATGTATGTGTTTTCTCTTTTTTATTCTTAAATTCAATAGAATTTATATTTTATTATTATTATTATTATCGTAAAATATTTCGATACAAAATCTATAGAATTCGACTAAAGAATTTTGTTTTTATAGAATTCGATCTTTTCAAATGAAAAGAAAGAATGGATGTTGGCTCTTTCTTAGTTTTATAGGGTCCAATTAAAGTGAAACTTACGCCGTCTGGTACGGCAAATTTCAATTAAGAAATTGTTAGGTCGAGCTTTATGATGGGAAAGATTAAATGAAGAAATTCTACTATTTTAAACGAACCGAAAATAGAATGAGAAAAAGAGAGAGAGATAGAAATGGTTGAAATCTAAAAAAAATCACTTTTTTTTTTTATTATCATCAAATCGAATATTCATAACTCGACATATTTATTCCTCTTTAAATACAATCCTCTATTCTTATATATAAGATTAATTATTTTCATTGCTATTGCATTGATACTGTCATGTATAACAATTTTATTTAATTGTATGATTTAAACAAATCAAAAATATTAATGCAAATAATGGTGTAGAAATTATTCATTAATTTATTAATATATAAAATCAAATGGCATTAATTTATCTATGTATGTAATTTTTGTAAATGTATATTTAACATTTTTCATTTATATAATTTCATATATAAATTATATGGTCTAATATTTATTCTATTTTTTTTTGGTATAATAAATTGAAAAGTGATGGGAGTTAATAGAAAGTTAAATAGAAAGCAACGTTAAAATGGCGTATTGTAAGGGAATAGCCTTCATAGTTGACTAGAGTAGTACATACAAGCAAGTAATAGCAGTCATGCGCAGAACTCATATAGTATAAAAGCGTGTCGGCACTTTACAGCATGCATGCATGCATGCATGCATACATACATACATACATACATACATACATACATACATACATACATACATACATAGATGCAACCTACTCTCTAGGAAATCCGCGGATACCTATGGGGTAGCAGCATGCCGAAGAGGTTAAGTCAGCCACAATTTCAACCTAAAGAGAACGAGAGAGTAAGAGAGAGAGAGAGAGAGAGAGAGAGAGAGAGAGAGAAAGGAAATTTATCTTTTGAAAGATTAATTGAAAGCTGTCAAAGTCCTGTGAGCAAATGCGAATTGAAATGGTCTAACGAAACGTATAAACAAAAATCAAATTAAAAGATCAGAGAATTCAAATTAGAGAGGAAAAAAATATTTTTTCTTTTGGTAATATTATTATAATATTATATAATATTATTTAAGTTGCATAGGATTAATTATTCTTTATATTTATGATATATATATATATAAAATTTTTATATTTTATATTTTATATTTTTTTATTTTATATATATTTTTTAAAGATATAATTATTTAATTTTATTATAAATTAAAAATTATTAAAAATAATAATTATTTAATATAAATTATTAAATTATTATTAAATATAATGTTACTGTAAATTAAAAATTATAATATATAAAAATTTTAAAATATATAATTATATATATAATGTAATAATATGTATATTATAATAAAATATTTAGTTATATAAAATATTATAATTAAAATATTTTAAATAATATTATACAAAAAAATATTAATTAGATTTAAGTATATTGTCAAGGGGAACGAACATGTAGGGGGGGGCCTTCGGGGTAAACACCCTAAAGGGAAATACCCTAAAGGGAAAGAAACCCTAAAGGGGTATACCTGAAAAATAAACTTCTTCTTCTTCTATATAAAAAAATATTATAAAAATTAAAATAATAAAATATAATAATAATATATATTAATAATAATGTACGAAATATGTTTAGTAACTTGTAGAAAAAAAAAATATTCTATTTAAAAATAATTATCCATTAAATTGTCTTTGTAAAAAAATATAAAAAAAAATACACCATTAACAAATAAATGTAATTAGAATTAGACAAATTCGTGTATCTAAGAAAATTTCTGTATAAAATACTTAAATTTAAACTAAAAAAAAGGTCCAAAATGTATAAATCATTTTCTAATTGTCTAACTTAAATTTAATTATCTTTCAAATTGAAATAGGTTCGTTTAATCGTGTCCCTTTTCAATATGTCGTATGCATTTCGCATGTTACAACTATGTTTTGCAAAAGTTAGGAAGCTTTTCTCAAGTGAACGGTAGGAATGAAACTCGAAATTAACCTTCGAAACCTCCTCCCTCTCCCTCCCTTTTGTATAACGAATGGAGAGACTTGAAAGTTGTATAGTCTCAAAAGTTCCAATGGGTTCTCTCCCTTTGACTTATTATTCGGTTATAGTCATCAAGCATTTTTTTTTCTTCTTTTTATTTTTTTTCTATTTTAAGTAGTATAATCGTTAAATATAACGCCAACGGTCAAAGTGTGTTAGAGAAAATTGTAAAGCCTTGAAAGTAAAACCGTGCGAATAACCTCAACCCCTATCCCCACCCCCATCATCTCCGAGTAACTAACCAACCTTCTCCCTTCCTCTCCTCCCTACCTCATTCCCTTCACACCTTCCTTTTTCTTTTTTTTTTAACTTCCTCTTTTCTAACAGAAGGATCGTTCTTACGCGAGATAAAAGTTGGAGAAAATTGTAGCGAACTAAAGAGGCCAAGCAGCGGTGTTAAAAGGTGTTAAAACGTTAAAAGCGATCATGAAAAATTTTCTACTAAAAATGTGTCTACCTTTTTAAACGAATTTCTATTTTCCCCCTCCTCCTCCCCCTCCCCTCCTTCCCTATCCCCCCTTTTTTTTCTTTTATTTTTCTTATACTTTTTCTTATACTTCTTCTTCTACTTCTTCTTCTTCTTCTTCTTCTTCTTCTTTCAAGATGATTTTATTTAAACACTTAAACGAAAATTTTGATTTATTTTTTTATTTTTTTTTTTTAACAATAATTTACAAATAAGGGTATTTATCATACTTATCCACATAACACGAATAAGTTTTGAAATTTTTGAGCGAAAGTTTCGTAAAATATATTCCAAAAAATCTTTCAGAAACCATGCAGATATAATTTTAGAATATTTTGAAAAAGATTCGTAAAAAATTGTACAAAAATATTTTAAAAATTAATTTAAAAATTAATAAATTTATAATAAAATATTTTTAATATATAATAGTTCTATTTAGTTATTACTACTAAACCTAATGTACCTACTAAACCTACAACTAAATAGTTATATTAGATATATTTTATTTAGAGTATTGGTATAATACTCTAGATAGTAAATAAATAAAGAGAAATAAAAATTTATAATAAATTTATAATAAAATACTATTCTAGATAGAATAAGATATAAAATATAAAGAAAAAAACAAATAATAAAGTTAACAACATCCCTTAAAACACAATTCCACTAAAATAAAACGTTCGTGTTAAATAAATAATAATATCAATAAATAAACCTTTTAAAAAATTGTTTTCTAACCATTCTAGAAAAAATAAGATATAAAATATAAAGAAAAAACTAATAATAAAGTTAACAACATCCCTTAAAACACAATTCCACTAAAATAAAACGTTCGTATTTAAATAATAATAATATTAATAAATAAACCTTTCGCAACAATTTATTTCTTACTATTCTAGAAAAAATAAGATATAAAATTTATAGAAAAATAAAACAAAAGATAACAAAGCTAACAACATCCCTTAAAACACAATTTCACGAAAATAAAACGTTTGTGTTTCTTTTCTAATCTCCCTTTCTTTCTTTTCCCAACTTCTGAGAAAGAAAAAAAAAACCCTCCCAAAAAAAAAATAAAATAAAAAGAACAGTAGTAGTAGTAGTAGTAGTAGTAGTAGTAAAAGAGATGAAACGTAGGTAAATTTTTGCGACGTCACGTTCGGTGGTGAAACACACATAGTTGTCGTATTACCGGTGTGTTCGGTGGAGGGTCATCGTAAAAATGGCGAAGCGATTTTTTTTCGCGAGCTTGCACAACGATGCACACTTTAGCAAACGCGAAAGTTTTATTTTTTTTTTTTTTTTAGAAATGAAAAAGAGTAAAAATTATTCGAGAATTAGGTATGATGAAAGTACGAACGTTCTTTGTTTTATTATTTTTTTTTTCATTTTTATTACACTTTATAATCGTACGTACTTACTTGAATTTTTTTATTTACACACACATAAGAACAAAAATTCATATGGTGATTCGTGTTACCACTCTTTGCATTCGTTGAATTTTCAATTGAACAAAATTAACAGGTATGAGGAAACGAAGGGGAAGAAATAGAATAGAAAAAAAATCAACTGACGATTTTATTTTATTTTATTTTTTTTAAATCCTTGTCGAATTAAATAAATGATAATCCGTTCACCTAATTCCATACGAATCGTTGGAATCATTTTCTATTTTTTTTTTTTTTTAATCTTTTTTCCTTCTTCCTTTTTTTTTAATCTTCTTGATAGATTAGATTCGTCGAATTGATTATGCATATTCATCGTACGTTTATTGGAACAAATCGTGTGCACGGTCAATACCATTTACCGATTTGAAATTTATTATGATAATCTGAATGAAGCAAATGTTCTGATGAATTTTAATGCAGTACTTTTACTCGTTTACGTTTTAATAGGATATAAGTATGTAACTAATGTAAACCTATATATTAAACTAGTTCATTGTAAGATAATTATTATCATTTCATTATATTATTTTGTGGCAATCATTTATTCACGTTGAATATATCTTTGACAAATTTTTTGATTTCATTCTTATTTATTTTAATAATAATGTGTAAAAAACTCAATTTTATTTTATTTCAAATACAACACAATTATTATAATATATTACGTAGTTTTTATTATTATTTTTATTATTCATATTAATTATTAAATGTTAATAAGTTAAATAAATAAATAAATAAATATATATATATATATATATATATATATATATATATATATATAATAATATATATAAAATATAATAAATAATATAAATAATAATAATAATAATAAAATATATTTAATAAATTAATATAAATAATTCAAGTTATATGTAGATATTAAATTATATATTAAATATATAAAAAAAGATATTTTTATAATATATTAAAATATTTAAAATAATTAATAAAATTTATATAAAATATATTTCTATATAAAAAGAAATTAATAATATAATAAATAAAATAAATATATAAATTTAAATATTATTATAATATATTCTAATTTATATAATAAAATAATAAATATATTTTATCTATTTAAAAATATATAAAAATATAAGAAGATAATTTATATTATAGTTATATTATAATATAAATATATTATTATAAAATAATACTTAAATAAACAGCTGGTCAGGTATTTTTTTAATATAAAAAAAAATAAATTAAATGTTAAATATATATATATATATATTTAAATAAAACAAATATTTAAATCTTTGACGAACCGAATGTAAAATATTACCACGTTAGAAATAACCAAACGAATAATAAAAGTGGAAAAAAGAAAAAAGAAAAAATAGAAAGGGGATTAGGGAAGAGGGTGAAAAGTAGGAGAATTTTTATTTAAGAACGTGTAAATGCTCATAAAATGATACGGTGGTAAAAATTTAGTCGCATATGTATGCGACATCACGAAGATGATGGTAGTACCTATCTCTTTTCAACATTTTTCTTTTTTTTTTTTTTTTTGAACTACCACGTGAGTTCTGTTATATTCTTTTTCTTTTTATTCTCTATGTGTCTCACCCCTTTTTTTCAACCCTTTCTCTGTCTTTTCGTGTCTCTACACACGCACATACACCAATTTTGTTTTTCCTTCTTTTATTTCTTTTTTCTTTCTTTCTTTTTTTTTCTTTTTTGTAAGAAAACAAGGAAACGAAAATAAAAAAAGGGTTGAGATTGGAGCGTGCACGAGCAAATGTTTAATACGAAAATTTTTCCATCCCTTCTCCCTTTTCTTTCTTCTTCTCTTTCTCTTTCATTTTCATTCTTTCTTTTCGAAAATTTAGTTGGATTAGAGATGGAATTATACATCTCCAAGGTTGGTAGGAGGATTTAATCCGCATGAAACACGATGGCAGGCACGGATTAAGCATCCCTTCCAAAAGAAGAATTCGCTGCTTCTGACACGTACGTCCAAGAGGATGATAATCTGATTTTTTATGAACGGCCATTCGCTGGCTATCCTTCAACCCCCACCCTTATCCCACCCTTTCAACCTTACATTAGATTTCTTTACTTACATACTATAAGAATTTTCATTATCTTTTCTCTAACCTTTACAAATTATTTTATGTTTTATTATTACAAATATTTCGATTACTGATTGTTCCTATTTTTATTTTTTATTCTATAAATACAAATATATATTCCTTTAATTTGCTGTTGATTTTTATTATCAGTGTATTTATTTTATTTCATTACTATTAGTGTATCAATTTTATATATTATTATTATGTATTTTATATATTTTATACATATATTTTTTATTATTATTATATATTATTTATTATTAATATTATTTAATATTATTCTATAATTATTATTATAATAATATTATTATATAATTATTATTATAATAATATTTAATATATTATTATATATTACATATATTTATATAATTTATTATTTATAAATTTATAATTAATTTATTATAATAAAAAAATAAATATATATATAATATTTAATATAATATAGTAAAATAAATAAATATAGAAATATAATATAATAATAATAAATATATATAATAATTTATTCTATATATGTAATAATATTTGTTAAAATTTAATAATATTATTTGTTATATATAATAATTTATTATATATATTTATTATTAGTAGTTCTTTCATTTTCATTTAATTCCTATTAGTGCATCAATTTGTTTTTCAGTAGTAATTTCTGTTGTTGTCAAACATTATCGGTTTCATATTATAAATAATAATATTTATTGAATTTATTTGAATCTAAAACAAATCAATCTACATATTGATGAATAATAAATATATTTTAAATAAGAAGCAATAAAATATGGAAGAAAATAAATATAAAACACAGAAGGAACAATCGTACTGATCGAAAAATAAGTAGGTGATGGTGGACGTAGCATTGATTTGTTCTACTACTTTAAATTTATTTCACGTTTCATTTTGGAAAAGAGTGAACGAAAGAGAGAAGTTTTCTAGTGTATTGCTCGTAGACGATAAATCTGTCTACGTGATCGACGCTGCAATTCGGTGAACGGAAATGGCGCCAGTTACATTCGCTAACCCGTCACTTCCTACTTTGTCTAGTAGTAAAAGACAAAAATAGTCAGACTGTCGGACAAAAATGTGAGAATTGAGTATGCGTATATTACGATGAAGCATTTTAAATGAAATTTTTTTTTTAACATAAACAATAAATTCATTGATAAATGCATATTAAACATTTTCTTTTTACACATTTTGACAATGTTTTTAACAATTACAAATAAATTATTTAACAAAGATTTATAATTATAACTCGTATAATTTTCAATTGAAATTTATACAAATTATATATATATTTCTTTTATATTTATATTTAAATTTATAACCCACAATTATTAAATAATAATTAATAATAAATAATATTATTCAATAATATTATTGTTATTATTAATATTTATATTTTTATTAATTAATTATAATTTAATTTACTAATATTTATATATATTATAATAATTTATTTTTAAACGACTTAACACGTTTGAACAAATTTTAATCTCGATTAGGATTGTGAAACACTTTCATTCTCTTGTCTTGACTTTTTATAATTATTTTTATTGTATTTCGAAAAAAAAAAACAAAAGAAAAGAAAGAACATGTGACCAAAGAAACATATTTGAAAGCAACATTACTACTAGCATTTATTCTTTCGAGTCTTCAACACTTGATTTTAATTGCATTCGTTAAATTCATTTGCTGAAGAGAGTCTCTCTCTCTCTCTCTTCTCTCTTCTCTCTTCTCTCTTCTCTCTCTCACTCCCTCTTTCTCTCCCTTTCTCTTTCTCAACGTACTCTCAGTTGTCCCGAGAGAGAGCTTACTCTGATTCGCCACTTCGTCTTAAACGTGTGTTGTAGGTGTATAAAGTACACAAGTATATTATATACATCCACACACACACACATATACGCGTTTATATCTAAATACAACATACACTAACATATATATGTATATATATATATATATGTATATATATATATACATATGTATTCTCTCTTAATCGTGTTCATATTAAACACGTGTTAGCTTTTAAACCCATACTACTATAATCTCCAAGTCTCGAGCCCTTCTTCTGTTACGGGCCTAGTACTATGAATAGATTTAACAGTTATGGTTGTTAACAGTTGTTACTTGTTGAAACAACTTCAAAGATTTATATGCTAATATTACTTTCATCATTATAAATGAATTTTTTACTCATCTTTCTCTTTTTTTTTTTTTTCGTTTTTATTTTGTTCCTTTGACTATAATTAAATAAAATTCACGTATACATTTTTGAGTTACATTAAAACAAACTTATTATGTGTTACTTTAATTTGAATATAAAAAAAAAAAATTTTTTTCTTCTAATCCTTCATATCTTCGTTTTTCAATTGAATATTAAATTCAATTAATTGTGCTAAAGTTTATCTACTATATAAAACAAATATATGTATGAATGTATATATAATTTACAATAATGTTTAAATAAAAGAATTATTAGTTAATTATCATGGGTTATTAATTAAAATATAAATATACAAGAAATATATATATGTATAATTTGTATAAATTTCAATTGAAAATTATACGGGTTATAATTATAAATCTTTGTTAAATAATTTATTTGTAATTGTTAAAAACATTGTCAAAATGTGTAAAAAGAAAATGTTTTTTAATATGCATATATCAATGAATTTATTGTTTATGTTAAAAAAAAATGTCATTTAAAATGCTTCATCGTAATATACCGCATTCTCAATTCTCACATTTCTGTCCGACTGTCTGACTATTTTTTATATTAATTTAAATTAAAAAAAAAAAAAAACTACGAATTATTGTAATAAATATAAAATACAAAGATATAAAATGAAGAAACAGATTTTAAAAGATTAAAAAGTATCTTAAATATACGAAACGTTTAATATCTTTGGAAAGATACTTTTAACAAGTGAAATAAGGGGATGGCGGATGTTGTAATAATTTGAAATACATTCGGAAACATTTAAAGAAGTGTTTTTAACTGTTGACGAGAGAGTCCGAGTACTCTCATTAAACAACTTTAACGTTGCTATACTACTGCCCGGTTGGAAACATTGAATTCTGGAAGAAAATAAACCCAACAGACGAGTAAAATTCATGGGGATGAGGGAGGGTAGTGGAAAGAAAAGGAAGAATGAGAAGAGAAACACGTACAACTATACTTCCATCTCTTTCTCTCTCTCTTTCTCTCTCTCTCTCTCTTTGAGCTTTCTCAAGGATCCTAAATGCAAGCAAGAGTTTGTATATGTAAAGTTCATACACACATATACATACATATATATGTAGCAAGTGAAAATCAAATTCGTGAAATACGAAATAACGGGTCGTTGGTTGCTATGCAGTGTGACTTTATGCTAGTTTATGTCACGTTACCGTACACACACACGCACACACACACACACGTAAATGCACATTTGGATGCATTACAGTAAAAGAGAAGTATATGTATATGTATATGTGTTTATATATATATATATATATATTTAAATGTATTAGTATGATTGCGTATCCTTTTCTCACGAAGCTTGGCAAGTGTAACGAAGTGAGAGAAAACAGGGAAGGAAAGGGAAAAGGGAAAGGAAAGGGGATTTGAAAGTGGGTGGAAGTAAAACTTGGTGTATGGGTGGTGGGGGTGCTGGTGTTTGGTACGAATTCTCTCTCGCCATATATGGGTTATATCGTAAACAGTTGGACTCGGTTAACATCGAGTGAAGGAAATTTCCCGCGGAAAATGTTACGGAAAGGTAGAAATTCTCGGACGAGGATGAGGATGACGACGACGACGACGACGACGACGACGAGGAGGACCGGAACGACACGAATGTTCGCGTTCCCCGAATTATTTCACTCCTCGTGTTAGAAAGCCACGAGGAAGACGAGGAGGAAGTGGAGGAGAAGGGTGAAAGAGGTGGTGGAGGATATCGAGCGTGAATTCCATCGAGACTTTCGAATATTCCATAAAAGGATCGGATTCTCTAATGAAAGTTTTAATAAATCTAAATCTATTTTCAACTAAATTCCAATTTGGAAAATTTTTCCTTTTTTTTTTTTAAGCATAGTTTTTGTTTTAAATTTATTTCTTTTTTTTTTTTTCAATATTTAACTATGGTGTGTCATTGATGATCACTTCTGTTATTGTATTGGTTTTGTAATTATGATTATTCGATGATTGGAAAATATTTGGATATCTGTATGTGTGTTTTATAAAAAAATTTCGTTAATTTATCTCTTCGAAAAAGTTTAATTAATTTAAAAAAAAAAAAAATACTTTAGGATGTTATTTACTTTTATTCAAATATATATTAATGTGTGTGTGAATGATTTGAAATTGATTTCTTTTTTTAAAGTTTCAATAATTTTGTATTAAATTTCGAATTTATAAATATTGTTGAACAATATATGATTGGCTGGAAACGATGATATTGATTGTCCCATATGTTTTATTTATTTTTTTATCACATAACATCCTTTTATTTGTTTTATTTCTATTTGTCACTTATTCTTTTTCTTCTTCTTTTTCTTTCTCTTTATCTCGTGAGGATTACACGGGAGAAAAGTCGCATGAAACATAAAGTTAGGAGTTTCCGATGTGACCAAAATGTCCGGTCTCTCGTGACACCTCCTCATCCTCTTCCTCCTTCTCCTCCTCCTCCTCCTCCTCCAGTTCGTTTCACTTTGTATATCAAACATTTTATTTCGATCCAAAAGTAGAGAGAAAACCATCATAGACAACGACCAGCATCCCTCGGTGTGCATCTCTTTTTCCTACTTCAAAACCACATTTCTAACTTTTATTTAAACTCACTTTTCTAACTTCTATATTCAAATATTACGTTCCGTCAGATTTGAATCCTCCTAGCCCCATCATTTCGTCATTTCTAATTCTATCTTTCTTCGATATTTTTCTTTAGATTTTATTTATTCCACCCTCTTATTTATTTTTTTATTTATTTTATAATATTATTTTTTTAAAACCAAACTAAACACACAATGCTAATACATTTAAACATATTTTGTATTTTATATTTAAATTGATATTATTATTTATGAATTATTTGTTATTATTTAATTTATTGATTATTTAAAATTTAGAAGAATATAATTAAATTTATATAATTATTATTTAAGAAACTTAGAAAAATATATTATATATATATATATTACGATCAATCAAAAATACAAAGAAATGTAATGAATTTTATTTCTTGTCCATTTAAATATTTTTTTTTTTATACGTATTTACTTTTACTTTGATAATATCTTTCCTTTAATTAATATTTTCATTCTTTTATTTTTTATTTTATTTTATTTTATTTTATTTTATTTTATTTATTCATCGTTCTACAAACTGAGATTTATTTTTCAAAAGAATATCTTTCTCTCTCTCTCTCTCTACGTTTATGTATTATTTGCTTCCAGTTGCATCTGTTTTATTTATTTAAAAATATTTATATTTTTCCCGACAAAGTGCATGATGATGCATTTTGTTCAAACGCATCTTACGTAATAATAATCATCCGTGGTAGCATTATAAGAAGCATTTTCTCATTCTAACTTTTTGATAGAAATGAAATTCTTCAATTCCATTCTTGTTTCTTTTTATATTTTTTCTCTCTCTCTCTTTCTCTCTCTCTCTCTCTCCATCTATCTATCTATCTTCTTCTTCTTCTTTTCTTTTCACAAGAGTTGCTTTGAGAATGTTTCGTGCCTTTATATTTGAGAAACTTTATTTCGATCTTAGAAAAGGGATAGGATGAAAGAAAAAGAAAGACTTTCTCTGAATGTACCGATGCCCTGAATTTGTATCTTTTAGTGTCCCTGAACAACTATAGAACACACTGTATAAAGTTTTATTTTCCTCATCCTTTCATTTCCTTTTTTTCATCACATCTCCTTTTTATTTATATTATTTAACATTACAAATTGAAATATATATATATATATATAATTAATTTAACTATAATAATATTAATATATTATTATTATTATTATTATTATTATTATTATTATTATTATTATTATTAAATTGTATAATAAATTTCTATATTTTTATTAATATATTAATATATTAAATAATAAAATTATATACTTTACTTATATTAATTATATTAATATGTAATTATCTATATTAATATATAATATTTATATAAATATATAATATTAATATAAAGTATTATATTAATATATAATAATATTAATATTAATTATATACTGTATACTTTAATTATATACTTAAACTATTACTGATAATAATAATAATTGGCACGTAAAATAAGAAAGGTCACGAAATAAGGGGAAAAAAATAGAAAAAATTTTTAAAATATTATCGGATAATACTAATAGTTCAAGTATAGTTAAATTAAACGATGAGACATATATATATATATATATATATATATATATATATATATATATATATATATAAAACAAGTATTTCAAAGGTAATGATATAAAAATTTGTTCAATTATTTTTAAGATAAAAGAAAAGAATATAATACCAGGTGCGATTATAATTCGAATGAATATCTTTTTCTATATTTTTTTTATCTGTTTCATTTTTTTTTTTTATCTCCTAGCCGAATGATAATAATTTTGAATCGTAGCTTCGTAGTTTCGATGAAAAATTCTCAGAGGTGTTGGAATATTTAATAATGAAAAAAAAAAATGGTAGCGTTGGAAAGAATAACGAACAACGAGAGATGAGATGAGATGAGATGAGATGAGATGAGATGAGATGAGAAGAAAATGAAGAAAAGGTTATAGGTGAGGCACGTAAAAAAAAAGTAAAAGGGAGGAAAGGTTTAGGGCTTCGAGGAAAGGATTTTATTGAATATTTTAAGAATTCTTAAAGCTCGTTAAGTAATAAGAGAAAGAGAGAGAGAGAGAGAGAGAGAGATAGATAGATAGAGAGATAATAAAAAGCTAAATGAAATTAGCTCGATGAAAATTCCGTCTCATAGTCGAATAGATTTAACAATTTCGAATTAGTTATTCCTCGTTAAGAATATTTCTTTTTTTTTTTTTTTTTTTTTTAAATATCTGTATTACACTTTGAGATAAATGTATTTTACACATTGTGATAATATCATCTCGTTAGTTAGTTCGTTAGTTAATTTTTATATATTTTAATTTAATAATAATAATAATAATAATAATAATTAAATATAAATTTTGTTTTACGAAAATGCAACAGAGTTTAATAATTAAAATTCATCGAATAAAACACATATTAATAAAAATATGTTAAATTATTTTATTCAAAATAATTATATTTTAAAATAAAATTATATTAGAATATATGTTTATATATTTTTATATAAAAAAAAAAAAACAATTTTTAATTTAATGTGAAAAGCGACATTACTTTTCAGTACCCCCCCTCCCCCCGCGTTCCCTAAATAATTCGATATTAAATATTTTTTTATCAATTACCAATCTAATCGGAATCCAAAACTTCAAAATTTACCTTTAATGAATATTAAAAAAAAAAAAAACGATACTTTTATTCTTGTTAATAATAATACAAATAGATTAACAATAGATGCACAATAAACACATCTTTGAAGTAATTTGTGATATAAACATTGGAAATAAAAATTACGAAAAATATAAATACAAAAATGAAAAGATATTATATATATATATATATATATATATATAATAATAATAATAATAAAATGTAGGATTAAATAATCGTGTTATTATAATGTACCATTAGAAAAATTTAGATACTTGTTAGAGAAAGGGTTTCTCAATCCTTCAGGTACTATCAGAATTATTGAGAATTCCTCGAGGCGTTCGAGCATCTAGCAGCCGATGGATATACACCGAAGCTCCGGATATTCCTTCGGACAATGGTTGTTCAGGAAGCCATTGAACAATCTCACCCCTTCATTCTCCCACTCTCCTTCCCTTCATTCCCCTTCTCTCTCACTCAGTGCTCGCATAGTTTGCGAATTATCGAAGTGCTTGCCGCTGATAATTATTTCGATGCTCCTACGAATTTCCCTCATCTCGTTGCTGAACCACCCCATTTTCTACGCCTTTTGCACCCCCTTCATACTCCTCAACCCTACCCTTTTTATTCTTCTTCTTCTTTTTCTTCTTCTTTTTTTTTTTTTTTTTAATTTTCTTTTTCTTTTTCTTCTCTTCCAACACGCCCTTTACCACCACTACCATTACTTTCACCAATACACACGAAACTTTGACGAATAGGTGAAAAGTTTTTCGTGAGAAAGTTTCGTTTGTTCGTTCGAAAACCGAACGAAGCGTTTCAATTCCTGAACGCGTTTTCGAAAGAGAGAGATAGAGAGAGAGAGAGAGAGAGAGAGAGAGAGAGAGAGAGAAAGAGGCCGCATGAATCGTTGAGAAAAATGCGCCTTGGATGAAGGGATAGTTGAGAAAAGAAACAAAAAAAAAAAAAAAAAGAATAAAATAGAAAATTTAGGAGAATGTAAGTCGATCGAGAAAAAAACTTATTCCTCATCGTACAACGAACAATTTTTCCGTATGAAAAAATTCTTTCCCTACTCAAACTCCCATCACCACCATCATCCTCCCACTCATGTCTTGTACTCTTTTCTTTATTTTTTTTTTGGTATTTTCTTTAGAATTTTTTAATATCGTCAAACATAAATTTCTAAATTAATTAGGCTTCCAATTAATTAATAATAATAATATAGTTTTTCATACTTATTTAAATTTGTATAACTTAATTTATAAAATAATAATATTCCTATTGTCACGAAAATAAAGTTCAAATTAATTTAATAATATGCACTTATATGCATTATTGTAGATACATATTTATCAATGCATGTAAATAACATATTTAGGATTAAAAATTAACAGTTGTTTTGCACTGTGTGTATCATCAAAGATATTCATGAACCAATACTTTATAAAATAATATTCCTATTGTCACGGAAATAAAGTTCACATTAATTTAATATTATGCACTTATATGCATTATTGTAGATACATATTTATCAATGCATGTAAATAACACATTAAGGATTAAAAATTAATAGTTGTTTTGCATTGCATGTATCATCGAAGATATTCATGAACCAATACTTTATAAAATAATATTCCTATTGTCACAAAAATAAAGTTCACATTAATTTAATATTATGCACTTATATGCATTATTGTAGATGCATATTTATCAATGCATGTAAATAACATATTTAGGATTAAAAATTAACAGTTGTTTTGCACTGTGTGTATCATCAAAGATATTCATGAACCAATACTTTATAAAATAATATTCCTATTGTCACAAAAGTAAAGTTCACATTAATTTAATATTATGCACTTATATGCATTATTGTAGATGCATATTTATCAATGCATGTAAATAACATATTTAGGATTAAAAATTAACAGTTGTTTTGCACTGTGTGTATCATCAAAGATATTCATGAACCAATACTTTATAAAATAATATTCCTATTGTCACGGAAATAAAGTTCACATTAATTTAATATTATGCACTTATGTGCATTATTGTAGATACATATTTATCGATGCATGTAAATAACATATTTAGGATTAAAAATTAACAGTTGTTTTGCACTGTGTGTATCATCAAAGATATTCATGAACCAATATTGATCAAATCAATTTAAAATGAACATAATTAAATCGTTGAAACATATAATACAGACAATTGCAATTCTAAATTATATTGATTATTTAAATTTCAATTCGTATTGTAAGAACATGGTAAAAAGAATTTAATAAGAATGTAATAGATTGATGGGTTAAAGGATTGAACAAAACGTAAAATGTGTTCTCCCATTAATCTTATGTAACTCTTTTCAATTGAACAATATAAAATAAAAATAGAGAAAATTAATAGGAAAATTCGACTGTTAGTTCTACCTGAACAAAAAAAAAACATTGACGAAGGAAAATCGTTTGTGGGTAGGGTGTGGTGGGAAAAATAATACTAAACGGGTTTTAGTTTTAGATATATTCTACGATACCTTGCTAGCTTGTTTCATGCGACGTAAGGAAACGATAAAAGAATGTGAAACGAACGTTCTCAAGGGTACTACAAAGATAAAGACAAAGAAAAAGAGAAAAAATAAAAGAAAACAAAACAGAAAGAGAGAGAGAGAGAGAAAGAGAGATTCTTGCGAAAAAAGAAAGGTGGTGCTCGTAAGACATCCTAGCTTGCTGCTGCTGCTGGTAAGGTAGAAAAATAGAAAAAGGAAATAGAATGAGATAAAGAAAGAAAAGAAGAAAAAAGAATAAGAAGAAGAAGAAGAAGAAGAAAAAGAGGAGGCTGGAAAATGCTGATCCGCATTCCCGAAACGCCCGGTATTCCGGTGGTATTGCACGAAATTGCTGTACTCTGTCCGTGTCATTCTCCGGGCCGGTTCCTGCATTCTCTTTCTTTCTTTCTCTTTCTTTCTTTCTCTTTCTTTCTCTTTATCCGTTTTTCCCCTATTTCTGTCCCTGTCTTTCAACCCAAGTTTCCCCTATATTTTATTTTTCCTTTCTTCTCATTCCTACCGACACACTGCTTACGTTCTCTAACAGGACAAGTTGCTTTCACTTCTATTTTCTATCTTTTATTTCTATATAATATGGGTATTTTTATTTATTTTTTAAATCTACGTTTAATTTTTATATACTATTATTATTATTATTATTATTATTATTATTATTATTATTATTATAAGAATAATTGGAGTTAGTACTACTTTTAATGTCGTGTTTTATATTACATATACCATAACAATTCAAACAACATAACATTTAGTATCTTGCAATAATTGTTGCAAATAATTTCCTAATGAATTTATGTAAGATTAATATTTATTTCCTTTTTTTTCAGGGCCGAAGAATATTTTCAAGGCCAGATACGAGATCAACTTTCAACGAAGGTTCAAGGTATTTAATAAATCATTTTGTTTTTCATTAATTAGGAAATTAATTTCAATCATATCTGATTCATTCTAATTTTTTGTAAGCTAATATTTTATAGAATACAATGAAGATTTTATTTGTTACATGTTAAAGAATAATTGGAAAACATTTCTATTGGATAATTAAAGTATTAAAGTATATTACTTAATAAGTATAATAAAAAGAGTAGTAATATAGTAGTCAATTTTTTTGCAACGATTATCTTTCGCTATTCCACGATTGGCATCAACTTTTTTATTATACTGTTTCTTCCTACTATCATTTTCTTTTACAACAACTTGCGATTTCCGAATCCAATTTCCGACCACAGTGTGTAGACAGTATTCCGATAAAAGAAAACTATTCGATTTACAATAAGCGAGTCAGATGCAACCAATAAAAGTTTATTATAATTATACGATTAAACTACTATATTTACTTTCTTTTTTTTTTTTTATTAAGATAACCAAACGATTAGAATATATTCTTAACGAAATATATTATTAAACAAAAATAACAACCAGGTATAAATTCAAATTTTGGAAAAATTGAGAACACTTTATAGATCTACAAAAACCAGGTGTTTATAAATTACCATTATACAAAATTGAGAACCAATTATGCATCTACAAATAAACAAAATAAATTATAAAAAATTGAAAACCAATTATGCATCTACAAATAAACAAAATTAATTATAAAAAATTGAAAACCTATTGTACATCTACAAAAAAAAATTAATATACATAACATAAATAATAATTAAATAATTAAATAAATTAAATAAATAATTTCTTAAAAAATTGAGCTTCAATAAAATTTCTCTCGCTTAAAAATTAAACAAAACAAAAAAATAGAATTGTGAAGCATGAAATGTTGAAACGTTGTATGTTTTCTCGCGATAAGAAGGATAAATCGGTATAAGTTAAATAAAAAAAAAAAAAAAAAAAAGGTGAAAAGAAGATAGAAAGAGAAAGAAAGAGGGTGGTTGAAATAGGATGAAGGGGTTGAGAGTAGGAATGTAGAAGAGTAAGGGGTGAGGATTGGGTGGGTAGTATGACAGTACAAAGAGAAAGAGAATGAGAGAAAGCTGTGAGCTTTGGAAACTAGTATCGCAATGGGTCGTGCATCCGTGATTGTACTGGCAGTCACGTTTACGGTACAGAAACTATCGGAATTTGTAGGATATATACATATGTAGATATATATATGTATATATACATGCATTCACATATATGTGATGTCCTATTGTGTCTTTTACGATGCATGCAACTCGATTTACGAATAGCATTGCAAGTGCTGTTTACCTTTCAATCTGCACATTTTTATCGATTAACTTTTTACCTTGGTATTTTTTTTTCCCATCCCCTATTCTTTCCATTCAAGAATTCTTTTTAATATTCTTCCCTTGACTCTCGTATTATTATTATTATTATTATTATTATTATTATTATTATTATTATTATTATTATTATTATATTTATTTTTGTCAATTTTATTTTCAACCAATGCCATTGGTTTTAGAAATATTCTGTTATCGTTTAAATTATTATTATTATTTTTTATTTATAATTATTTTTTTACTCGCCATAATTTTTTCTATTAATAAAAATATTGTTAACTGATGCATGTTAAAAAATGGTACAAATAATTTCATATAAATGAAATATGGAAATAGTGTTGGTAAATCTTTCTGAGATTTGTGATTTATTTAAACGATCACCGATTTGCTTATGCATACGTTGACATTATTGTTTCTATGATTGTGAATGTTTTTTAATATTTCAATATAATTTTAATTTAAACGACATGAAATTTATTTTCGATTATTTTTCACACTCTTTATTTTCTCTTTATTATCAACGTGTTGTTAAATGGAAAATGCTTTTACCTTTCTTATGACGAAGCAATTTTACAAACTCACCTGTAATAACTACAGGGATCACAAGGAGTTTTAGAAAAATTATAAATATATATGTTCGTGTGTATATTCTTTGTGTGTGTACAATTGTTATATCATTTTGTTTCTATCACGTCATTCAATATATATTTTTCTATCTGAGAAAGATGATGAATTTTCTCAATAGAAATAATTAAACTGACAGATCTATTAAAACTAAATAAAACTAATGTCATATTGTACGTTTAAAAACAATATATATACACTAATATATAACAATAAATAAATTATGAAAAATTATAATAGAATAATAGAATTAATTAGAATAATAAGATAATAATAGATTAAATACAATCAATACGTTTGTTGAAATAAAATTTTGCAAATAATAAAACGTCTTACAGTCAATAAATTATAAGTAATTAAAATAGAATAATTAAAATACAATATGAACAGAATTACTTTAAAATTGTCCCTAAGTTCATTTACTTTTTTTTCTCACTAAAAATACTATAATAGATTCGTCTGAATAATATTGAAATATCACCATACGATATTTTTCATTACTTCCATATGAAATAATAAAATAAATCGTTGGATAAAAAAAAAAATAACAGCAAACAAAAAAGGAATATTTCACTTGAAATAATTGAAAAAGCAACACCCTATAGATACGTAAACTACAGTATTGTAGATGTCAGTAAGGTGATAGGATCAGACCGAAACCCTGGATCGAAGTAACGGAAATTTGATTTCTCCAGCTTGTAATATCACGAACGTCTGCATATATTCGGCAAAGATACATATGCATACTATAACATAGTTACATGCATATCTTTACATGCGTACTACAAATTCACCTGCAAGTATATACAAAATATATGTATTATACATACATAACATAACATACATACATTACATACCAAAATGCATATATTCTCCTATGATATTCACATACGAATAATAAACTCATGTAAATACGTGTTCTTGGCATTCATTTTCACCCCCACAGCACAAGTTCTCCTCCTTTTCACCCCTTCTCTTTCTCTTTCTCTTTATCTTTCTCTATTTCTCTTAAGATTCTGAATTTAGTACTCATTGTTATTTAATTCGATACAAGAATGAACACATTAATGCACTTAAAATGTTCGATGCTACTCACATACTCAAACACACATACAAATACACATATATATATATGTAAACACAACTCTTCATTATTTTCTCGTAAAACTTTTTTGTCTGTAAAACGTAACTACATTCTAGTAAAATCGTTTCTAAACGTTTCTACGAACAAAATTTGTTTAAATAATCGATTATTCTAAAAAAAAAATTAAAAAATAAATAAAACGAAATAGTAAAAATAGAAAAGGATGAATAAAAATTTAGATAATAGTATTGAACGTGTGTGTGTGTGTGTGTGTGATTAAAATAAATTCAATGATCATCATTGATTTGAGTAAAATAATTTTTTTTCTTTGACATGTTGGTGTTTCGTTTTAACATAAAAAGAAAATGAAAAACGGCATACACAGTAACACACATTTATTAACTTTTTCAAAGTAATAAAAATAAAATTTATCTCATCTGAAGTGGAAAACTTTTCGATAGAACGTTACCGAAAGAATAAAACACGCGTAAAACACTTCCACCTATCCCCAAACTCACCCCTTTTACTTATTTCTTTTCTTATTCCTTTTTACAAAGTATAGTATCACGAAGTATTATAATAACATGTATCGATTCTAAATGAAATTCGATTAGAAATGTACCCCGCAGTAATATTCCTGAGATAGAAATTGAACTTTCTATTTTTTTTTCTTTTAAGATAAGGAAAAGGGGTTTGTAGAAAATAATTTTCCTATCCCCTATTTTTTAAAATTTTCTAAATCTAATTTTTAATAATTTAATTCTTTCGAAAAGATCATCTCATAGATGAAATGCCAGCAAGAATTTAGGATTTTTTTTATTATATGATCGTGTATATGTGAGTGCATATGTATACCACAGTGTTTTTTATTTTTTTTTGTATATACGTTATATACAAATTTCTATGTATATGTGTGTATATGTAACATGTCAGCATTAAATTGTATAATTCAGTTAAATCGTGGAAACCTTATGCACATATACGCACATATATGCACATATATATGCATGAACATATACGCTGGTAGTTCTCGTTCGACTTAACGACCGAATTAAAAGTTCCGTACGAGTTTTACTCCCCTTTCCTTCCTTCCTCCCTTCAACCCTCTCTCTTCTTCTTCTTTCTCTCTCTCTCTCTCTCTCTTTCTGTTTCTTTTTCTGGGTTATTTGCCGTTACACTCAATTACTGTCTATTACTCGTTCTATTTTATTTTCTTTTTTTTTTTTTTTTTTAAGTATTTTCTTCTCTGTTTCTCTCTTTCCTTTCGTTACCCACCCTCTCCCACTGTACGCACCCTCCCACTTCCATTTCCATTTCGATTCTCATTCGAATCCAATTGTTCTTTTTATCATTCTTTCTCTCTTTTTCTATTCTCTTCTTCCTTTATCCCTAGAATTTCGAAAAGAGTAAAATTTTTATTTCCCCTTCCACTCTCTCTCTCTCTCTCTCTCTCTCTCTCTCTCTTTATTTTTTATTCTTTTGTTTTTTTACTGTTTCAAAGTTATTTTTTTTTTAATATTAATTTTATTTATATTTATTAATTTTATGTTAAATTGAATTGGTTGGTTGACTTGGTGTTTTCTAGTAAATTCAATTGAATATTTTCTATATTTTGTCCCCCATCAAAAATTATGAATCTTTTGAAGAAAAATGATGTATTTTAAAGAATATTACTTCATTTTTTTATTTGTATTTTTTTTTTTTGTAATAATAATAATTCTGTAGTTTAATAGAAGTATAATAAAATGTGAAATTGGTGTATGAAATAAATAAAAAGTAATATTTTAATAACCTGACGTGCATCGTAGAATATATTCATCCCATAGAGTTTAATGTGTTACCATCGTAAAAGAAAGATGATCGGCTAGGTGGAAACAGGTCGTAAATTATAGAAAGAGAGAAATCTAGGTTACCTCCGTACTTCCGTTCGCATAGTCTCGATTAAGATCGTTATACGTGGAGTCCACGATAGGGGTTTGGAAATTTTATATTTCGAAAGGGAGAAGTAACTACGAGAGAGGGTGAAGTGTTAGTAATATACGAGAATATAAATGTCAGGTGACTACGAATATTTTACAGTTAAACGATGTATGTACATACACATACATATATTTAAAATATTATATATATATATAATATTGTATAAATATTTATTTTTAAATATTGTATAAATATTTATTTCTAAATATTGGAAAAATTATTTATTTTTAAATATTGTATAAATATTTATCTTTGAATATTGTATTAATATTTATTTTTAAATATTGTATAAATATTTATTTTTAAATATTGTATATATATTTATATTATTATTATTAAATTTATTAATATTTTTAAATATTTCAAGTATTATTTTAATTATTTTAATATACTTATATTTAATATAATTATATTTAATTACTATATTAATATTTTTAAATATTTTGATTATTATTTTAATTATTTTAATATTTTAAAATATTAATAAATTTAATAATAAGATATACGAATAAATTAATAATAAAATACCTTTCTTTACTTTACTTTATATTATTTAAATATTATATATATTATATTTTGCCAACTAGTATACCAGATATATTTAATCTTAATCGTACATCATTTTTACTTATTACACACACTTCAATTTCATATTATTATATATATAATAAGATACACAAATAAATTTATACGAAAATACTATTCTTTTCTTTTCATTTCTCTTTTTTTCCTATTGATAATAAGGGTGTTTTCGTGTAAAACAAAAAAAATGTTCTAAAAAAAGAAAAAAATTCTTAATAAATATGACGGAAAGGATAGTTCTGGTATTAGATAAATCCAAGTTGCGTAAATCATCCCATATATATATGATATAAAGTGAGAGAAAGAAAGAAAGATACGTAAGAGGGTGGAAAAGTAGGAAAAGAGGAACGAAGTGAAGGTTGATGCGAGGTCAAAGGAAACGGGTTTCATTTTGCAAAGGAAAAGCCAAGCTGTTCGACGTAGCACCAATATAACCGAGATCGACGAGCAACGAGGAAGAATTCTTCTCTTCCGGTAGTAGTCTCATATATTTTCACCGATATTTTTCGACTTTTCTCTCTCTCTCTCTCACACACACACACACACACACACACACACACACACACACACACACACACACACACACACACACACACACACACAAACTGTCTCAAACTCTCTCTCTCTCTCTCTTTTTCTCTCTTTCTACGACCTCGAAGATGGGAAATCGAATTTATTTTTTTCTTCTTTTTTTTTTTGTTTCTTTCTTTTCCTATTTTTTTTTTTTTCATTTTTTTATTCACTTTTTCTAAAACGTTCAACGCACATGCTTTTAAGACTTACCCTTCAACCCTATAGTTCTTTCTTTCTTCTTCTTCTTCTTCTTCTTCTTCCTCTTCTTCTTCTTCTTCTTTTTCTTCTTTTATTTTTTGTTTCTACGTTGAAGTATCTGACACCATTTCTTCGCAGATTTGAGAGTGCAGTTACTTCAATTTTATCTTTTTTTTTTGTTTCCCTTTCTTCTTTGTATTATTGAAATTCTTTTTCAAACGTTACCGACAATTGTACAATTGTACGAGAATGTTATTACTTTTGTCACATATTTGATTTGTATTTTTTCTTTTTTTTTTTTTTTTAAATATACAAAATGATTAAACGAAAATTTTCTATGATTCGATTGAATATCCTTGAAAGCAAAAAAAAAAAAAAAAAGAAAAAGAAAACAAAAATTGTAGAACAATCACAACCACGAGAATTCCATAGCATTGAAACTCAGTAGACATTTTTAAAATGACGATAGAAATTGTGACGAAGGGATGAGGACGTGGAAGGCCCTTCAAATCGTCCCATATCAACACAGTATGATTCAAAATGTCATAAAGTAGTATGAAATTCAATTCATTGATTCTTATCCTTTCGTACTATCCCACATTTTTTTCCCCTCTCTTTTTATAATCCTTTGCTTTTTTTAATTCTGACCACAATGTTTTTTTTTTTTTTTTTCGATAACGTTCGTTGGTCGCCAAAAAAATGCAGAAGGAAAGGAAAGGAAAGAAAAGAAAGAAAGAAAGAAAAAAGACAAAACCATTGAAAATGGTTCGCTTAAAGGCTGATTTATCGATGAATCCATGGAAAAAGATAATGGTTGGTTGTATTAGTGAGATTTAACAATACGTGTACCCATACATATGAATCTGTTCATATGGTCAATTTATAATCTGCTAAATATTACGATGATATGAAGTATAATGCATACACACACAAATACACACACACGATTATAGACACATACTTAAATTCATTGGATATTCTTCGTTAATTAACTTTAGATAAATTGAGGTTTAACTTCACATTGAATCGTTAATTCGATTCCCTTTTACATGAATGAAATAAAAAAAAGAAAAAAAATAAAGTTCTATGAAATAATCCACTCTTATTGGACGAAACAAAATTCAATATGATCGAATTTAAAATAATAAAAATAATATTTTATTAAAACATTAGAAATTTTATGAATGATTAATATAATTTATACAACCACCTACGAGTATTTTAAGGATAATATTTCAAATTAAAAGTATGAACTTGTATTTGTTATTATTTAATAATAAAAAATTATATTTGATTTACAAACATTTTTTATTTTCTTTGTAATTATATAAAATGTATATTTATTTTTATATATTTATTATTATTATATTTTTATATATTTTTATTTTTATTTTTATTTTTATATATTTATTATTATTATATTTTATATATTTATTATTATTATATTTTTATATATTTTTATTTTTATTTTTATATATATATATATAGTATTATTATAGTAATAAAGTACTATATAGTATTATATATATAGTAATATAGCACTATATTATTATGTATATAATACTATATACTAATTAGTACAATTAATTATACTAATTAATATATTAATATATTATTATTATTTTTATATTATATGTAAAAATAAATTCAATGAACATATTAAGAATTTTGTTGCAATCAAATACATTTTATAAAGAAACAAGAAAAAAAAGATGTTAATTCTCTTAATTGTTACTTTGATTATTTATTAATGAAAGAAGAAATACTTTGCTCGTGTGTGTATGTGTGTTTGTGTGTGCGTTAAAAAGGGCCGATCGAACTGGGATTCGAACGGTTATTTCGTTGTCGCCCCAACGGTCAATACTATCTCCGGGCTTTCCGGTAATTCGTTGTCTCGGCTTAAATGGACTCTGCTAACTCACTGGCGATTTTATTAAACGTTTCGCGACCGCTCGTAGATCCCACGAAATTTCAAGAGTAAGTATGCATGTTTGTCTATCTATTTGTCTGTGTATGTGTGAATTGTGAGAGAGAGAGAGAGACAGAAAGAATGATATTGGTACGCAATCGCAATTTCGTTGTATCGCATTTGGAAACCTAAAAAAAAAAAAGAAAACAACAAAATAACAAAAAAAGAGAACAAATAAATTTGAAATAGAAAAAATTCCTTTTGGTATGATTTATATTATATAAATAGTTTATACAAAATTTTATATACATTTAACTATCTATTTTTCAATTATTTATTAAATTTTTATTCAATATCAATTGTTATAGATCAGTTGCTTTTTATTTTAATATTATTGCTGAAAAAATATCAAATGTAATTAACGTTTGAAATTAATCAAAAAAAAAAAAAAAAGAAAAAACAAATTAAAATTATATAAATAATGATTTTGTTTAATATTTATTTACATTAATAATTAATCATTACATAAAACAAATATTGCTGGATTTAATTCCAAATGAAATATAACATTTGTAAAAGTTTGTTTACGGTAATAAAACAAAACACACTGCTATCTACTACAATTACTACTACTACTACTTGCAATAGTAAAATAAATAAAATAATAAAATGAAAGAGTGGAGTAAAAAGAAGATAAATAAATTAAAAAAAAAATAAAAAAAATAAAAATAAAAAAGAAGAAGTATTGTTTAGGTTTGTTATGATAAAAAGATGCCTGGCGTGAGAACGATTATGGTTATCTCTTTCTCTCTCTCTCTCTCTCTCTCTTTCTCTCTCTTTGCATACTCACTCGGCATAAAGTAGACAAATAATTCATAACATTCTCGGAAAAACAATAAAAAGAATAAATAATAATGAACAAAAAAAGGAATGTTGAATAAAAATAGAAGAAAGTGTACACGAGCTTGTAGCAGATTCTCAACGTAAATAACAACCTTTGATAACGTTGAACCATGCGTACATTTTTTGTTTTTTGTTTTTTGTTTTTTTTTATTTTTCGTTTTAACTCTCTTATTTTCCTATTTTTTTTC
Organism: Polistes dominula; assembly: GCF_049000335.1. Classification (NCBI taxonomy): domain Eukaryota; kingdom Metazoa; phylum Arthropoda; class Insecta; order Hymenoptera; family Vespidae; genus Polistes; species Polistes dominula. The sequence continues at coordinate 2,365,996 of NW_028301049.1, read as the reverse complement.
TGGATTATTTTTCTTTCTATTTTCTAATGAAATTTCATATTTCCTTCCAAGTAATCTCTTTACACTATTGACAAAAATGAGTTGGTGCAAGATGACAACGTAGGTAAAACCTTTTTCAAGAGTGGCAACATTTGTAAAGCTTTACGATTAAAATCTAAAACAAAATCAAAAATCAAAAAATAAGATTAGAAAAAGAAAGCAATACAAATGACATATATTTATTAATGTAATTTTCTATTAATTTTTATTTCTTTTTTATTTTATTTTATTGAAAAAGTAAAAAAAAGGTAAGATAGAAAAGACTGAAATATATGTAAGATAGAAGAATTTTTTTTTTTTTTTTTAAGTAAATTAAATATCAAATATTTTATCAAAACTTATCGACAATATGCAATTTACATTGCACTTAAGCAAATAACAGAGAAATACAAATTTATATACCAGTTTGAACAGAAACAAAATGTACGTACAATTTGTTTGATATAAAATCTATATTTTTTATTTGATCGATCGTCAAAATATTCCTGATATCCAATAAAAAAAAAAAAGAAGAAAAATAAAGGTGTCATATTAAAAGGGGTTGACACTGTTCGTTGCTTTTTCAATTAGTTTCGAAACAACACACACACACACACACACACACACACACATGTATTCAAATTGAACTCACTCATTCTCTCTGAAAATTGCTGCAACAGACCACAAAAACAAAACAAAAATGCACAAAATAAAAAAATAAGGAAAAAAAAAATTAAAAAAAAAAAAAAGAAAAATAACAACTCCCTCTCAGTTTATAGAAGAAAAATATTGAAAGTTTAAAAACAGGATATCGATAAAAATCGATCGATCGATCGAAGTAACGATAAACAAACTGTTATGTTATTTTTTTTTTAAACTATCGAAGAATACAATGAAAAAAAAAAAAAAGAGGAAAAAACAGTACAAATGATGGAAGAAAATCTTTTTGGGTTATTTTCCATTGACCACACGATTAAGTTGAATAAACAAAGATAAGGATATGTACCTTAGATGGGAAAGAAAAAAAAAAAAAAGAAGAAAAAAAATCTCTGATGTGTATCCGTACCTTTTCATTGAGGATTACTCGATATCAAAAAAGGGGGATGCTTTTCCTCATGGGAGAGGAAAACCTTTCTCTTCTCCTGTTACCTAAGCACCCTAGAAAATAACCCATCCCTTTTTACGAAACCATCCTACAGAGTCCACATAAGGATTCTGTAGTCTAACAAATAATAAACCCTCGAAGAGGCTTATGCTACTGTTGGATACGTAACACAAACTATCGAACCTATTCGATGTTATTTTCTGTCTTCCTTTCGTTTTTTCTTTTCATTTTTTACCCTTTTCCCATTCTCAAAGATTTATTTATTTTATTCTCGTTCCCTTTAACCCATTACCAGCCAATAGCCTTTTTTTGGGACGCATTTTCAAATTGTTTTTTTTTTTTTTAATAACTGTAACTTCAAAATGAAATATATATTCGTTAAAATCATGAAAATATTAAAAATTCTTATTATTTTATTTTAAATCAATAATTAATAATATAAATTCGATTTTGTTTTCATTTAAATATAAAAAAAGAAACAATTATTGCAAAAATAGTTTTATTTAGTTAGGTTAGGTTATGAATATCATTATTCAGTTAATTTAATTTTTTTCTTTGCATTTTCGTAATGCTGCAGGTAATGGGTTAACTATTTACACGTTATGGTTTCTGAACAAAAAAAAAAATAATAATATTCTTTTATTACATTCTCCAACTCACAAGATTGTTTCCATTTATTCCTAAAAAAACAAATCGAAAGGTTTAACGAGTAAATTTCTTTTTTTAAACACTAATAATTTTAAATCCCTGAAAGATTGTTACGTTTCAATTAAAATTTTAATTAAACATTTGAACCTACTATTACATTTACCATAACAATAATTGAACGAATGATTGTATTAAAAAAAAAAAAAAGAAAACAGAAACACATAACTTAAAGATCAAAGATTCAATCTTTCTTTGAAATTACAAAAATACTCGAAAGAAATCCCTGTTAAGATTTTCTTAAACACGATGTTGATCTTTAATTGAAAGAGTAAGATAAAAGAGAACAAGTTTTGTCGAATCAAAGATAAAAACAACCAAGAAAGAAAATAAAATATATATATATATATATATTGTAGTTGAGGTTAAGTTTACTCGAAGACTCAGTAATTCGACGGGATTCGCGTTGGGGGTAGGAAAGGTATCGAATCTTCGTTTTCTCGTTTCTCAGTAATCTGTTCTTCCAAAAAGAAGATGGAAACTAACCTAAAAGGGATAATGGTTTGTATGTATGCGTGTGTGTGTGTGTGTGTATGTGTGTGTGTGTGTGTGGTATAGCTGAGAGTTCTTCTTTAAAGGGCCAACTAAATTTGGTAGGAACGTAAGTGCAACCCCAAACAACGTATTACCCGATGTCTTAGATGGTCTCGTTAGGCACCAGGATTGACTTCCTTCCCTTTAAGGGTTGAAACTAGCTGTCCAACTTTCGCACCGGGACGCAACCTAGACTTCCTAGACCAATTCCTTCCTTTATCACTCCCTATGATTAACCCTCCGCTAAATGACATCGATCGAACGTTTCAAACCCTAAAACTCATACCCCAATATCCCTAAACTCTGAACCTACTCTTCACTTGTATCCTTATAACAGTTTACTCGATAGATTGTTTTCAACAAGTAAACCAATAGAGGGGAATCATTATAAGATATCCTGTATATCCTGTCACTAATAAATTTATTTATATTTAAGATTTGATGTAATTTATAATTGAAGGAATGTTTTTTATTTCTAATTTGTGTCGTATCTTATTACTTGTTTTATATGATACAAACATATTTGTTTGTTAACAATAATTATATTTTATAATTATAGAAATTATTTATATTTATATTATTATATATTATAATAAATATGAATGATTAATATATGTTATTTAATTTTTAAATTATTACAAAATTTATTAACGAATTAAATAATGACAAAAATATTATTTGATAACGAGTTTGCAAGATGGGGTTTCTTTTTCAGCACATGGTTTCTTTTTTCATCCAACCATCTTCGAAATCACAGCTGACGTGAGCTCCGAGAACCGCAAAATGTTTCTTTTCCTTTTTCTATCTCGTGTTATATTTTTTTTCATCTTTTCTTTTGTTCTTTCCTTGGCACTACGTTGGCTATCCCAACGTGCTCTTGCAGTTTGGACGTTTTATTATTTACTAGGACAGTTAGATAATAGTGTTTGGAAGGGTTTAAAACACCTCGATGAATAAACCAAGTCCCTTCCTGGTGATTTTTCCTTCACCATTTTTATATCTTTCATTCTATTTTTTATATCGTTTAAAAGTTTAACAAAAATATACCATTACTTTATTATTATCTAAACAAAAGCTATGATACCTAAATATTTTTTAAACAAACTCGTATAAAAATCACCACCCTTTCAATCAAATTCGTTTAAATATGTGTATGTATGTATGTATGTATGTATGTGTGTGTGTGTGTTTGTGTGTTTGTGTGTGTGTGTGAATCACTTTCAATTATATTAATAACAAATGATTTAATTCGTTGAGATAAAACCTTTTGGTAGGTGAAAGAAAAAAAAACATAAAATGTATGAATCAAGTAACCAGTAGTCAAACTCAAGTCCGGAAACGTAACGATAATGGTTTTAGAACGTTAACCCTCAAGAGGGACTCCGTCATACACGTGCTACTCCTGGTTTGCACGCGAGAACTTGAGTAACCTGAAAAGCACGTTTTAGTGTAAATGTATGTGTGTATGTGTGTATGAGAGAGAGAGAGAGAAAGAGAAGTTTTCAGAGTGGTACGGATTAGTTTCCTCTCTCTTTCTCTTACACATAGACACATATACAAGTATATATATATATACCCTTTTAACTAGAAGAAGGAGGAAACGTTGTGACTGGAGTTCTCGAGTCAGATTGCTGAAGCCAAGGAACTCTGAAGGGAAAGGGTGAGAGCTTGGTTTGCTTGCTTGCTAGCTTGTTTATTTGCTGGCCTTCTACGAAAGGATTAGGAAACACGTGTTTGGCCCTTACATCGATACTTATTTTCCCTCTCAGAAAAACCCTATCTCCAATTCAAACTATTAACTTTATTATCTAATTTTACATTGTTTTTATTTTAAGTGTAATTTTAATTTACTTTTTGTTTGTTCTTCTCAATTAATATTATTTATATATTGATATTTATTATTTATTTAATTAATATTAAAATTAATATATGTATTTCATTGAAGATTTAATATTTCAATAAATTAAATATATATATATATATAATAAATTTATATTAAAATAAATTTAATATTTCAGATAAAATATAATTATAATATATACCTGTAATAATTAAAACAAACATTATAATATTGCATAAAGACCAAGATAATAGTTTCTTAATAAAAATTATTATAAAATTATAACAATATTTAATAAAAATAATTATAATACATATAATATATATACATATAATAATAAAAACAAAAATGTTTTAATATTGCATAGATACCAAGATAATAATTACTTAATAAACAAAAACAATTTAATAAATAATTAAACAAAATTAAATTCTCAATTTATTCTAAAATATTTATTTGTCTTTTCCTATCGAATCATTCAATTAAATATAGCCTATTTATTTTTCACCATGTTTTTTCTAAAATATAGCATAATCTTAAATTATAATTTTGATATCCTGTTTTTAGCAAGGTTTTCAATTATAAATTGAATTTTCTAAATCTGTCAGAATCGTTCGAAAATTGAATGAAAATTATTGATGAGAGAAATTTTGGAAATTCGTCGGAATCGTAACTAAAACCCTTTACCCTATCCTCTACCCCTTCCACATTACTTCAACCCATCCCAATCATCCTCATTCTGTCCCCCCAAGTTTCATCCTCTGGAGTTACTGGTCGAATAATAATATTTCGTGAACGAGAACTGAAAATTATCGGATAACAGGAATCATTGGCTGAAATAATAAATAATTCGATAAGATCGATTTTCCAATATTCATTCCCTGTATAGGAACTCACTTATCTTTTATCGTGTTTCAGTATGATACACGTTTATGTTATATAATCGTACGTATATTTAATCTACACATATTCTTTAGAAATAATAATAATAATTATTATTATTATTATAATTATAATAATTATAATAATATTATATAATAACGTATCAAAACGTAGTATATAGAAAATCCGATTAATATGAAATATTTGACTGAAGGGACGATGAGATGGGATACAAGTTTCTTCATATTATTTTCTATACGTCATTACGTAACACACATGCATATATGCATGTAAATATTATTTTGGTTGATGTGTTAGATAATTAATTTCATTATTATTTACATTTATATGTGGATCTTTATAAATGTATCATGCTATTTATATTTTGAGATACACGATTATAATAATCTTTTATTTTAATATTAGATGAGTTTAACAAAGATAAATAAACCAATCGAATGAAATATAAATTGTATGTAATAATTATTATTTATATAATTTTGTGATATTAATTATAATTATTATTAAATGATGTGTTTCATTTGGATTGATAAAATAAGATAATTTAAGTGAAAAACTTTCGAAGTAATTTTTCTTCAAGTAAAAAATAATACGAAAAATATTTTTGTACATGTATGAATTAGAATGAATGTGTGTGGGTGTCTATGTAAATGGAAACGTGAACGAAAGGTATTTACGAGTGACACGAGTTTCACGAGTGACACAGTCAGCGAAATAAAATCGTGTTATTTAAAACAGACTCGTTTTTCAAGATCTATTTCGTAAAATCGATTTCTATACGAATACGAATAGGAAAAATATTGCATACTTTCAATTGCAATTGTATTTGTTACATCGTACGAATGAAATACATCGTGGTATCGTTTGACAACGCGTTATTTTTTTTTTCTTCTTTTAAATTTAATATATTTTACAATTTTTTTCTATTTTTTTTTTCCAAGGGTTTCTTTTCTTTTTTCTCATATATATATATATAAATTTTCTATCTCATGTATAATAAATATATTTTATATTCATAAATAATTATTATTAATCACTCGGAAATAAAATAGCATGTAAGTAGATTCAAACGAATAGCAAACGAGATAATGTTATACATTTCGTTAGAAACATATTTTATACAATTTTATAAAATCATCCACCCACCTCGTTAATGCAACCAACCACCTTTCCCCTTCCCTTAAAACATATTCAAATAAAATTCATGATAAAAATTCGATCGAGCTAATAAGTAGTAAAATTCTTCTTCTTTTTTTTCATTTTTTTTTTTTTTTTTTTTTTTGAATAGATACGAGAGTCTTCGTAATAGATGAAAAGAAGATGAGGGAATGTGAAAGAGTTGGGTAGGGGTAGGTGGTGTGGATTGGGGGAAGAAAAGGAAGTAGTATATAGAAGTAGGGGGTGTAGAAATGAGATGAAACCCGATGCAATCGTCTGAAGAAGAAGAAGAAGCAGAAGGAGAAGAAGGTAAAAGAGGGTTGAAGGGAGGGGGTAGTTTTCAAGGCTCCCCATAGTCGTTTCGAAAACGAGTTTTCCCGAAGTGACGAGAAGGAGGAGGATCCTCTTCTCTGGAATTACTATCGCGGATTTCGTGGCAGGATGTTCGTTAGTAGGATTTCTTTTTCTCCCTTTCCAACCTTCTCACCCCCTTTTACCTCCATCTCCACTTCCTTCTCTTCATTTTTCCACCACTTTGTCGTCATCCTTGTCGTGTTCATGGACACTCGAGGATGACGACTGAAAAGAGCATATCATTCTTATTCAGATTTATATACGTGTATATGTGTAATTTGTATTTGTAGGTGTCGGTATGTGTATTTCTCACTTGGTTTTGAATAAAAGAAGAATGGAATATTATAGTCGGATGGTACTTCGTCAAACCGCAATTCATTCCAAATGTTGATCATTTTGCATCGATTATTATACTACCTGAAACATTTCAATCTTTTATTTATTTGTAGTACCTGTTTTTGATTGATTTCTTGTTTTTTTTTTTCTTTTTTTTTTTTTTACTAACAATCGTTGTTACATTTCGAAGTTTTATTTTATTTAAATATTTTAAATTCGATGGTTTTTAGTTGCAATTTTTGATTGTTTTTTTAGCATACAAATTTGTTAGGCCAATTCTAATTTGTTTATAATATTTTAAGGGAACTCTAGTGTTTTATTGTGTAGGTGTGTATTAATGCAAGGGTAAAAATATATTATGTTTATATAATACATTTTTTATTATTCTTTTATGTAATATGTAATTTTTATAATAATATAATAGCTTTTTATATAATATTTTGCATAATAATATAAAAGAATATTATTATTTTATCTGATATTAGATTTAAAAAAAGTAATAAAAATATAGGGGATGTTTGTTAACACGGATTATTATCAAAGTGATATGGTTATCATGCATAAGGTGGAAGACCAAAGGTAGGATAGAAACGAAACTGTTGACCAAATACACGGCTTTGCAAACAAGATTCCTTGCTACGAGCATCCCATTAAATGAAGATATTCTTACTAATTATATACCTTTGATTTATTTTTCTTCAACTAAGATCTTTCACAAACAAAATTTATTATAAATAGATAAACACATAAATAATAATTATGAATACAAAGAAACACCAGTAAAAAAATTTTTTTTAATTAAATTTAACTAATTTAATTATACATAATAATTATTATATAAATATATTTCAACAAAATAATTTCGATCATTTCTATCAAATGTGTTTCATTATTCTATATTTCAGTCATAGCATGATTTCAAATTCAATTTTTATCGAAATAATTATTAATAATTAAAATTTTTAAAACTAAACTTTTAAATAATTAAATATTTAACTAGAAGAAAATTCTTTCAATGATTAAAATCAAATATTAATTTTTAATTAATTTGTAATCATAAAATAGTTGAACGAGTAAACCACCCCATCCACCAATGACCCTACAATTCTCCTCCCTCATTATAAATGTTTCCAATTTATTATGGTGGTCTCATTTCAAATTGACGCATCTCACCATCCACTTCGTCTTGTTTCGTGTTCATCAAAGTTTTGTTAGTTCACCTGACACATGAAAGTTGCATTTCTCTCTCTCTATCTCTCTCTCTCTCTATCTCTCTCTTTCTCTTTCGTTCAGTTCGTTCAAATACAGATTTGCATTTAAACTTGGACAAAATTTCTCGCGAGCCGAATAAGAAAGTCGACATAATTTTATCCCCTTCCCTCCCACTTCTTCTTCAAGAAAACCATGGCATCTGTTCCTATCACCCCTTCCTCCCCCAGCCCCTATACGAGGGACCCCTTTACTTCTCCTACACCTCTTCTTCTTCTTCTTCTTCTTCTTCTTCTTCTTCTTCTTCTTCTTCTTCTTCTACTACTTTCAATAGTAGCAGCAGTAGCAGTAGTAGCAACATCTTTCTTTAAAAACTCCCTAGGATTTTCCTTGGAAAACGCATTCACGAAAGAGATTTTAAAAACTAGAACGAGAATCCAACTGTGACTTGAGAAAACCCATTTTATTTTTATTTTTATTTTTCGGTTTTGGTTTTTATTCGTCTGTTTTATCGTATCTCTCTCTCTCTCTCTCTCTCCCTCTCTAATTCTATTTTTCTATTATTCTATTTTTCTTTTTCAATCTATCTATCTTTGTTGTACTTGTTTTTCTATTACTTTTATTTCTCTTAAAGAACATCAGATCGGTCGATAAGAAAACACGGAAAATAGAATTAGGTAGCCGAGCTTTTTCTTCCATCGATCTTCTTTTCCAACCCCCCCCCTCCTCCTCCTAACCCCTCCTCCTTTTTATCTACAACTGTTTGTCCTATTCTTCCTTTGCTTTTTCTTTTGTTATCCTTTAAAACTAACTATATATACCTTAGTCTCTGTCTATCCTTTTTACTTTACAATTTTCTTTATCGCGATCAATCATGGTTACTTAATTATTTAGTATACCGATAAGATTATTAGATTTTTAATTCCTCAAATGGAAGAATGTTATCAATTAAAAATAAATTCATTTCATTACAGTAAAATATAAACGTAGAAAACTATTCCTATTACTTGTAGTACATCCATCATTTTCTATCTAAACCATTTTTATTTCTTCTTCTTAAAACTTCATCCTATTATTTTTAACTAAACAACCTAACTAGACTATTTTGTTAATTCTGGAAGCAATTAATTTTTGTTTATCGATTTTAAGTTACTAGCCTAATCCTCAAACCCGCCCCCTTTATCTGGGACTTGGAATACATTTTTATTTAGTGACCAATATTAAAAATAAAAAGATACAAATTAGATGGAAATCAAAAAAAAAAAAAAAAGAAAAAAAAGAAAATGACATGGATATGAGATTTAAAAAAAAAAAAAAGAGAAACAGAAAAAAGGTAGTAAAAAGCCCTGCTAGGATGGTAATGGTGTTAGTGCTGATGTTGATGTTGGTGTTGGTGGAAGTTTGGGTGTGGGTAAAGGTGGTAGGTAAAAAAAATAGGAGCAAGATAAAAAGATGGTTAGGTTGAAAGATGGAGTGGGGGTTAAAAAGAGTAAAAGGGGGTTGGAAAAGAAGGACGAGAACGAAGCTATGGCAGAGAAATAGCTGGAGGCGATGCCTAATGAGCATCCTGGAGTGCAACGTACCCCTTTCGTCGCCTTCTATCTGATGCAGTTTGTGCCTTTCTAACTGAAAGAGAAAAAGGAGGATCCATCCTCCTCTTCCTCCTCCTGCTGGTACTGGTGATGGTGGTAGTGGTGGTGTGGTGCCATTCAACATGAAGCTACGTTGATCTGGGATTCAAAATGTCGTAGCTTACGGAATGATAAAGAGAGTGAAAATGAGAAAGAAAGATGAAAACTACGAGAACTATAACAATCGGCAGGCACCCGTCAGCCTATTGTCTTATCGGCTAGCACCCGAACGAGAACTTTCAGAATCTCGTTTTTAATAACCTCGTCCGTAGGTACTTTCTTTCCTTCTTCATCTTCCTTTCTTTTTTTTCTTTCTTTTTTGCTTTTGTTTGTTTGTTTTCTTCTTTTTTTTTTTTTTTACTCGTTCTCTATCTCACTCTCACACTTTTTATCTATCCATCCATCTATCTATCTATCTATCTATCTATCTATCTATCTATCTATCTATCTATCTATCTATCTATCTATCTATCTATCTATCTATCTATTTGACTGTCTGTTTGTCTGGCTACGTGAATTCGAGAATGAATGAATGAATGAATGTGTATGTGTGTGTGTTATTATTTCTGTGGATAATAATAACTGTGTGTGTGTCACTGCTAATGTTGGATCCAAGAAGAATCAAAAATGTTCCATTGTGTTTTATTACGGTGATAGTAAAAGGGGGTAAGGGTAATTAGGGATTTAATAGAACTCTCTCTCTCACTCTTTCTCTCATCATTTCTCTTAAGAGATTTCTACACACTGATTAGTTCATACCTCTAAAGATATGATGAAAATCTAACCAGACGTTAGATTATAAGTAGAGTTGTTACATATGTACTTACTTATCCTTAGTTATCTTACTTACTTACTTATTTACTTAAGGTATAATGCAAAAGGTTATTATACTCTTGCTAAGGAATATATTTAAACGTCATACTTCATTCTAAATACTCTTATCGAACTCAACGAACGAACGAACGAACGAACGAACGAACGAACGAACGAACGAACGTTAATCTTAATATCTGTTTAACATTTTCATCACGTAGTATTAATTTGCTTATGTAATAAAAACAAAAAAAAAATCAAAGTTGTAAAATTGTACAATTTTAATTAGATTACATTTAATGATCTAGTATGATTAATTCTAATCATCCTATTATCATTTTATTTATTCAAATTATTTGAATCATAATCAACATAATTTGATTTGATTTTATTTTGTATTTTTCTTGTTGTTGGTTCAATAGAAATTTCATATATCTCATTTTTTTTCTGGATTATTATAATAAGAATAGTCTAAATTAGCAGAATACACGTATTCAATGGCAAATCAGTTGGTAATTTCGATTGCTGCATATGAGCTTATCGTCTATTTGCATTTTTGATTACTTAACTCAAAATCAGATTTCATTGACGTACCCTGATTTGCTAGAGTGTATATGCTTTGCTAAAGTAAAATTATATTTCGTCGGATTAACGATTATATATTCCATGATAAAATAGAGAAAGAGAGAAAAATATTAATACTAACTAGCTTTCGTTATCGGCGTACACGAGGTATTAACAAAATTTACGATAATAAGGTAATTTACGTAACGAGCATGTTATAAAACGATATTTACAATCTAAAAACATCGATCTTGCATTTTAAAAGATAAAAATTAAAAATGAACAAAAAGATATAGATATATATATATATATAATAATAATAATAATAATAAGATAAATTAACCATAATTTTGTGGTATAATGTAAAAGAGAAATTATATATGTATATATATCATTAAAGAAAATGATTGAATAATTACACTGCAACGATATATTTAAATAATATTAATAATAATGTTTGTAATTAATGTATAATATATGCAATCTTTATAGTATGTTCTTAATTAATGATGAAAATTTTTGGAACGAGATATTTTACGTGTGTATATAGAAAGTTTTTTCAAAAATAAAAACAGAAATATATATAAAGCGTTGTTTATCAAGAGAACAGTATTACGTGCGTGAGGCGCATTCGTGCGATAACAAATACCTAGTATCTCGTGTTATCTCTCTGTCCCTCTCTCTCTCTCTCTCTCTTTCTCTCGCACACCTTGTTGGGATGGTGTGTTAATTTTTGTTTACTTTTTTTTTTGTAGGATTCGTTTCGATATTTCCCGAAGATCGCTAACACAACATTTTCTTACAATAGCTCGTTAAGGTTTATACAGTGGAATATGTTTGAACCAAATACGAGAGGAAACTTTAAATGACACCACATATATATACATGTGATACGTATATATATATATATATATATATATATATATATAAATATATAGTAGGCAGAAAGTTAAATTATTATTTTATTCTTTCGTTAGAAAATTAAAAATATATTTATTATATTATATTTAATATATATTATATGTTATTATATTATATATTTTATATTATTATATAATATTATATTATATATTATATATTATATATTATTATATATTATTTTATATATTATTATATTATATATTATATATTATTCCATATTATTATATATTATTTTTTATATATTATTATACTATACATTATATCACCATTATATTTAAAATATTCTAGGTTTTTTATTTTTTTTTTTTATTTAAATCATAAATTAAACGTCGACCTTATTCCTTTGAAATGATATCATTGATAGGATTTCACAAGGCTATGTGAGAAAGAGAAAGAGAGAGAGAGAGAGGGAGGGAGGGTGGCCTATTACACAAGAGAATCATAGAAACTATCTATCTATCTCTCATAGCATTTCTCTTCTTCGACATACACCCCTTCCCCTTCACCCTCCTCACCCTCTGTTTATCTCTCTTTCCCCTTCTCTTTCTGAATAAGAAACAATTTATTAGAAGCTAAGGGAAAAATAAGATATCACGAAAGATCCTTCAATTTCACAAACTTACATTAAATAAGGTTTATTATTCAATATGAAATATTATTATGTTTTGTTTTAATTTAATAATTATTTATTTCATTAATATTTTTATCTATATTTAAGATATTTAGTATTTGTCTATGTAATCAATCAAAGTGTTCAAAAATTCAATACAAAAAATTCAATGGATAAATGTAAGAAAATGATTATTATTTGTTGTTATTATTATTATTATTTAGTATATTAATTATTTAATAAGTTATTTAATTATTATATAATTAATATAATATATAACTAAATATTTAGCATAGATAATTAAGTAATTCTAGTTTTTTTTTATTTTTTATTCTTTTATGACAAATAAATCTTGTCGAGATTTTTATTTTACAAAATATAAAAACTTACCGGTTAAGATTAAAAAAAAAAAAAAATTTTAAGAAAAAAATTGTCAAATCTTTTAAAATTCCATAATTCACTTTAAAAAAAAAATCATAATATTAATTTAATTTAATAATATTCTAATTATAAATAAAACATTTTAATATTTTTCTAAGATTCTAAAAGATCCAGGTGAATTAAGTTGAAAAAATTAGTTGAATCAAAGAACCAATAAAAAAATACTCAATTAAATATGAAAATGATTGACGTTTATAGTGTCAATCATCGTGTCACGTAAAAAGAAAGAAAGAAAGAAAGAAATAAAGAAAAGGAGGATGTAAAAAAAAAAAAGAAAATAAAATAAAGAAAGAAAGAACTCACATTTCTTTTATAAAGTAGTGCTTTTTCGTTCGTCAAAAAGTTCCCTCAGGTAGTATAGTATGGCTTTTCTTCTTCACGAAAAGCTTTTTACAGACCCTCGGCTTACGCATTATGATACTTTGAAGCGTCGTGATCCATCACTTAGTTGCCGGTTAAGGAAACTTTCCTTCGTATACAAGAGTCTAGACGCCTAAGAGTTTTACCTTTCCCTTTTTTCCCCTTTCCCTTTCCTTATCTCTCTTTCTCTCTCATTATTATTATTTTTTTTTTTATCATTCTTCGAAGAACCCACATAGGTGGATTGATAGATAGGCCAACTAGGAGTTATCGTTATCGATGACTTTGATTTAAAACTAGAATTACCCACCCCCAACCCTCCTTCCTCCTCTTCCTCCTCCACCTCCACCTCTTTTACTTGAAAATTTATTCGAAATAAATAAATAATATAATATGTTGAACGTAAATATCAATTTTTATTTTATTCCTATTGTTTTCATTGTTTTATGTTTGTTATATATTGAATTTTTGTGTTATATATAAAAATATAGATTTTATTTGTGCCTAGGTTTCTATTACATTAATTTATTTATAAAATAATAATCAATAAAATATAAATATGAATATATATATATATAAATAATAATAAATATATAAATATATTTAATTTAATTTAATTTAATTTAATTTAATATACATTTAAAATATATTATTATAATATACAGGGTGATCTGTAACTAGTGGTACAAGCGAAAAAAAAGGTGATTCTACATGAAAAAATAAATCGAAAATATAGAATAATAAAAATTTTTCATTTGAGACTTTGTTTTCGAGAAAATCGAATTTTATCAAAATTTATACGGAACAAAAATGGTAACATTACCGCATCGTAGATTTTAAACGAGCTTCGATCTATAATTAAAAACAAAAACGAAAAGAAATAGAAAAAAAAAGTATTACAAAGCTGAAAATAAAAAAAAAAATAAAAAAATAAAAAAAAATAAAATCCTCGCAACAACCTCGTTGGAATGCTACTCACGTTATACTTACTAAGCTGGAAGAGATAATTAATGTTCCTTTTTTTTTTTATTTCTTTTCTCGGTTTGTTTGAACATGCTCGGAGAGTAATTTAAAGACAAAAAAAAAAAAAAGAAAAAGAAAAAGAAAATAAAACCATTCATCTCTTTTTCTCAAGAGGACGATTACTCGCGATTTAATTCTCGGATCGTTCAATATGTACAAAAGAAACGTTATAAACATAAGTCGAGTTTGCTAGTAACGGTGAAATTACTTCGATAAAGCAACACCGTAGCATTTCCCTTGGTTCCAAGGTGGATTAATCCTTACCCACTGATTCTATCTCTCTCTCTCTCTCTCTCTCTCTCTCTCTCTTACTTTCTTTCCCCTTTTTTTTTCTTTTTCTTTCTGCAGCAATTTCCAATTCGACTGTGCAACACGATCCCCATGTTAATTAAGCTTCCGTTTCTCTTATTCGTTCTCTTGCAAAAATCTTTCTTTTTATCTCTCTCTTTTTCTTTTTTTTTTTTTATTTTTTATTTTTTATTTTCTTCAACGTTAGCGCCGATACACCAATGCTGCGCATGCACAAAGTCAGAAGAGTCTTTTAAAAATCGTTTCTATTTTTTATTTCAATTTTAATTTTTATTTTTATTAACCCCCAAGCCCCTTGCATGCGTGTACAACACACGTTATGCGAATTTATAATCTTTTGTTTTTCCTTCCCTTCTTTACTTGACATTTTTTTATTTGTTTTTTTATTTAAATGTATGTCTGTTTTTTTTTGTTGATTTATTTTTTTACTTTTCTATATTTTATTCACTTATTATTATTTCGTATTATTTCGTTTTTCCTTTCAGGTGCATTCAATCATCCGTCTTGTTCTCCTTTATCTTTTTTTTCTTCTTCTTTTCTTTTCTTTCTTTTTGAATTTTTTTCTTTCTTTTTCTTTTTTTTTTTTTTAGATATACAATCTTCCCATAAACCGTATACCCATCATTTTCTAGACAGAAAGATTGATATATCATCCAGTTAGATACAAGACAAGTGATATATTCTGTATTATCGATTATCAATCTAAAAACTTGAAATTGTGTATTTATAAATCATTCAACTTTATTCAACTACTCATATTATTTACAATAGTTAGAAAACTAATAAAAATCAGTTAATAAATAGTAATTTACAAATTGTTATATAAAAATCTTATGGGGTAAATCGTTATAAATATGTTGAATATATACGTAACAACGAATGAAATTTTGGATTTAAAAGAAAAAAAAACAGAAAAGAAATCTTTTTCCTCATTGATTGATTCGCGAATAAAAAAGTTTCACAATCGATAAATCAATTGGAAAAGAAAAGATATAGATATTAACGGGGATAATCTGTAAAAAAGAAAGAAGAAAAATAACTGAGAGAAAGAAAGAAAGAAAGAAAGAAAGAAAGAAAGAAAGAAAAAAAGAGAACTGAAAAGTGAAAAAAAAAAAATATTTTTTAATCGTCTTCGCGTTGACGAATTAGATTCGACAGAAAAGAAAAAAAAAAAAGAAATTCTGCAAAATAGTTTAATTTATTTCTTTCCTTTCTCGTCCCCCTCCTAATCCATTTTAGTTTGACAAAAATCACAAACACTGAAAAATCTACTTTGAACCAATCATACGAATAGAAATTCCATTCTATTTGATCCAAAATATTCTTTTGAATTATTATTTGTTCTTTGATATAAACAATCCTATGTCGAATTTCTATCCAATTATTATTGTTTCACATGGAGTGTTCCAGAGGAACATTAAATGAAGAGGAAGAACAGGATAAAAATGAAAATGAAAAGAGGGAGGGAAAGTAAAAAAGGGTAGATAGTTCAAAAAAAAAGGGTCGATCATAAATGCGAAGTTTCAAGAATAAAGAAACGTGAGTTACGTTGATTACGAAAGATGACGAATCCGATTGAAAATATGATGTGTAAAAGAGAACTAGAATTAAATGTATAAATTAGGGGGGTGGGGGTGGGGGGGGGTAAATAATAGAAAGAGAAAAATAGAGAAAAAGAGAGAAATAATAGGAGCAAATTAACGTGCGTTACGTTGATTATAAAAGACGACGAATCCGATTGAATATATATGTGTATAAGAGAATCAGAATTAAATATATATATACTAAGGGGTGAGGGGGGGGGGAAATAATAGGAGTATACGTTAACGTGCGTTACGTTGATTATAAAGACGACGAATCCGATTGAAAATATGTGTGTGCCTGTAAAAGAGAGCTAGAATTAAATATATATACATATATATATATACTAGGGGGGGTGAGGGGAAATAATAGAGAGAGAAAGAGAGAAATAGTAGGAGTTACTGGAAGCGTGCGTTCGCATGGCGTAACGAAGTCATAGACTTATTCAGCTTAACGTCGTTAAACCCGCATTACGTAGAGAACCGGCGCCAAATACGGCAAGCGGATTTATTGGCAGACTAGGGGATGGTTACTCTACCACCCTGTATCTCTCTCACTCACTTACTCACTCACTCACTAACTCACTCACTCTGTTTCCAGTTGCAACCGTATCTATATCTTTCCTTTTCTCTTTCTCTCTTTTTATCTTTGTGTCACTGTCTATCTTTATCTCTGTCTATCATTGTCTAACTCTATTTTTATCTTTACCTTTATCTCTCTCTATCTTTTTCTTTCTACCTGCAATTCTTTTTTTTCTTTTTTTTATATATAATTTTCTTCAGATCTTTCAAAAACGTACCGTTAATTATCCTTCCAGGTTTGTTTATTTTTATTTCTTTTATTTTTTTTATTTGAATTACTTTACTTTATTAACAAATTTTATTTACAATCCTACGTTTCGTAGTTTGTGTATCTCGTATTTTAATATTTAAATAACTATTATTTATTTTATATCATTATAGTATATTTATTTAAATATATTAATGAATATATTCTAATGAATATTTTGTCGTTCGTTTGTTTATTAATATTTTGATCCTTTCAAATCAAGCATTGAATTTAATGAATAATTTTATTTTACATTTTTATTTTTTTCTATTTTTTTTTGTTGTTTTTGTATTTTGTATTTTTAATATTTCGAAATGACGTTTAAGTTAATTAATGCGACGGTTTTGTGCTAGTATAATAAAGAACTAAAGATGAATCCTTATAATCGGTTAAATGCATTCGTAATTGAATTTATTTAACAAAATTTCTACGAACGTATTCGTTGAAAAGGATTTGCTTATTAACGTTTAGTCAATACAATTTAAATAATATACATAGTTATGCAAATAACGAGTATTATAATATTACGTGAAATTTTAGAAGAATCAAATGCAAACCCTAAACCTCATTTTTACTTATAAGTGTACTGCAAGT
Source organism: Polistes dominula (assembly GCF_049000335.1). Taxonomy (NCBI): domain Eukaryota; kingdom Metazoa; phylum Arthropoda; class Insecta; order Hymenoptera; family Vespidae; genus Polistes; species Polistes dominula. Next base: position 2,348,159 of record NW_028301049.1, on the reverse strand, counting down.
AAAGTGTTAAAATAAAAAATATTTTCTAATCATATTTTTCAATTATTTAAACTTAAACCAATGATTTCGATACTTACATATATATATATATTTAAACTTTAAGAATTTTAATTAAATTTAAATATAATAAACAAAATCAAATTGCATCAAAATGAAATACATGCACGAAAGGTATAAAGCATAAAATTATTAGCTATGTAATAATTATTATAAACAAAAAAAGAATTCCTAATATCATTTAATAAAGCATCATTAAACGGATAACCCAACAACGTTGCCTCCCTTTTTGAAATGGTCCGAGTTCTCTTTAAAAACGTCAGATGAGAAATCAGAGAGGAAGGGTCGAACACTCAAGAAGGCAACAAAGCGTACGAAACGCGATGAACGAAACACAAACGTATGAAGTACGACGAGAGAACAGTTTCACAGGCACGCTTCTCTTCCAAACCCTGGCCCCCCTCCCTTCTTTCCCCACCCCATTTTCCAACCCTGCCCCCTTTCCAAAGCCCATTTCTAACCCAACGTTTCCCAACCCAACCTACTCAACGTTGTTGAACGCTGAACACTGAACGTTGAATCCCGTCCGACTGCTTAACCACCCCCATCCCTTCATCTACTACCCTTCCACCCACACCCACCTCCACCCACCCCTTCATTCTTCCCCCTTCCATCGTTCGTATAACGAGTTTACTTTCGACAATGCGCTATTCCACTCACTACGCTACTTCGCGAACCAGTTGCAGATTTGCGGAATTTTCCTTGTTCCAAAACTCGCGAATTACTCTCTCTCTCTCTCTCTCTCTCCTCTCTCTCTCTCTCTCTCTATAACCGGAAAAGTAGGTTTATTATAGGCATTTAAGAATTTAGCTTCTTTATTTCTGAATTACTATTCTTGTTTTTAATATTTCTTCCAAGAATAATTAATTTAATATAATATATACTATATAATTAATAATTAATAATATATATATTATTAATTATATATATATATATATATATAATTAATTTAATATATACATATATTTATTAATATATCATATTCATATATATATATTTATTATAATATTCAACTCTTGGGATAATAATATTTCCTAAATACAATAAAATAATAATAAAATAAAAAATTAAAAAAATATAATAATAATAACATGAATAAATAATATAATAAAAATAATATAATAAAATAATATAATGAAATAATATATTAAAATAATTTATATATAATATATTATTATATTATATAATATATTAATATATATAAAATTTAATATATAAAATAATATTTTTTTCTCAAATACCATAAAATAATAATAAAACAAAAATATTCCCTACCAAAGTATAATCAAATCTATGATATATCAAAACGATTATAATTATTCATACAAATTCAATAATCGATATAATGCATAAACAAGTATGTTTGATTATATACACGATGTCAAAATTTATGGTAGTGTTACTTTAATTATCGCGTAAAGTTAATGTATGGAATACAAAGTGCATTAGAATTCTCTGTAGTATATATGATATTTATACCCTTAATCACACACATACACACACACTTTACACTAATAACAATTGCAACAGCAGCAACAGACAGATACAAATACATTTTACCACATGTGTTGTGTAACACACATTACATTTGGTCGTAGTTGTTTAGTGTAATGCATTTTAACTCCCCCCCCCCTCCTCCTCCTATTCATTTGTTCTAACGGCATTTCTCTCCTCGTATTCCCATAAAATTTGTTAGAACTCATAGAACAACAAACAGGATGATACGTAACTAACACCTATCTACCTACAAAGTAGTGTATCACTGCTATGTAATATATATACACATACACACATGAGTTTAGGTAGAAAAGGATAACTTACAAGTACACCACCACCAAATCACGAAGGGATGAAAGTGGAAAAACCCAGGTGATTTTGGTTTGCCCTTAACAGGGCCCACCATCCTACTGTGCAAATAACAGTACGAAAATTCAACTGTCACGATTTCTCAATTGAATTCGACTGTGATAGAAATACGTTTTCAACATGTGTGTATGTATGTGTGTGTGTGTTTATACGTTTTCTATAAACTTGTACTCTTGATCTTTATTTTTCTTTCTTACTTTTTCTAAAGAAAGAAAGAAAGAAAGAAAGAAAGAAAGAAAGAAATGTGAATTGTTTCATCAAAATTCCAACATACCAACATATTCCTTTTGTTAGCGCAAATAAATTCAGTATCACATCAGTTAAATAAATAGGTAAAATAAAGAATATCATTCTATTTCTTTCTTTGAAAAACAAAACAAAAAACACGATCCCTCCTCCCTCCTCTAAATGTTTGTGCATTCGTTCGAGCAAACTCGTCTACTACGCCACTGCAAAATCGCATTTACTATACTCGTGCGTGAAGTAAGAGCACCCTTTGGTAAAGTAGAAAAAGAATTAAAAAAAAAAAAAAAAATAATACATACACACACACAAAAAAAAAGAGGAAAGAAATAAAGAAAGGAAATGAAAGAGATAGAGAAAAGTAATAGTAAATGTAAAAAGGGAGAGGAAAAGGTGGTGAAAGGAAGAAAAGAAGATACAAATAAAAAGAAAGAAACTGACAGATGTACAGACAGATATATACAGTGAATAAAGAAGAGAAAAGTTAAAAGAGGTAAGGGTTGGAATAAAAAGAGGAGGAGAAAGTGGTAGGAAAAGGTGGTGGAGAAAGGGGGTTGTTTGGGGGTGGAGGGTTGATACGAGAGGGCGAAAGCCAACTTCGCAGACGGTTTAAAGGCTCACACACTAGATTCCGCATATCCCATTCCTGCAATGCGCATTCAAATGGTATACACTACTTGACCATTTCACTGTCTGAACATTGAATATCTTCTTCACCTATAGGAAAGTTCGTTTGCATGCACCTTCCCCATAGCATACACGTATACCATACACATGGAAAATAGTGAATAGTATCAACCTATACTTGAATATACACATATATATATATAAATATATATACAAAACACCATACACTATCTGGCAAAAGTTTACTACAAACATTTCAGTTCTTGATTTTTATTTAAATAAAAATATATATATTTTAAAAAAAATTAAATCTATATATATAAGGTTTGTGCGGAATTGGTAATTTCCAAATGTATTTTACTTCGATTGCTTTGAAATTTTGAAGCAACTTTGCATTCGTATACAATTAGGTTTTTATTACGTTAATTTATTTATAAAATAATTAATTAATTTAAAAAAATAAGAAAAAAGATACAGATTAGTTCTATAATAATTTTATAAAAATTACATTTTAATTTAATTATCAATTATTAAATAAAATAAAAATTTCTTTTTAAATTAATAAATTAAATAAATTTTAATTAAGGTAAGAATTATAATCATTTATATATTTAATTAAAGATTATTTACTTTGCATAAATAATTAATTAATTTAAAAAAAAAAAATAAGAAAAAAGATACAGATTAGTACTATAATAATTTTATAAAAAATTACATTTTAATTTAATTACCAATTATTAAATAAAATAAAAATCTCTTTTTAAATTAATAAATTAAATAAATTTTAATTCAGGTAAGAATTATAATAATTATTTTTGTATCTAATTAAAGATTATTCTTCCTAAGATAAAAAAAAAAAGACAAAATAAAAATCAGTTTCTAAAACACCAATAAGTCTTATTATTATTTATTTATTATATTAATTATTATTCTATACGAATAATAATTCTGTTTATCACAAAATTTACGTAAACTATACGAAACTTTTGACAAACAGTGTATGCATGTATGTATAAAGATGGTTGTATGTTCGTGTGGAAATTTTAGATGCACGTGTATACCTATGTAAAACCGAGAGAACGTATGGGGTGTATGTGTATATATGAAAGTAGGAGAAAGGTCTGAAGGAAAGTACGGTTGAGATGGTTTAACGAGTTCGAAGGTTTGGTATGTATATCGGGGGATGAAGAAGGAAGGGAAAGGGTTAGAGAGAAAGAGAGAGAGAGAGAGAGAGAGAGAAAGAGAGAGATGAGATGTAAAATGTGAGAGAGGGGTGTGCAGGGGGTGTGAGTGTAATGCTATTCGCGAAACCGTCTGAATTGATCAATTTTCGAGAAGCTTTCGAAAAGTAAAACGTTGATTAAGATTGTATGGATATCGATCGATCGATCTATCGATCTCCCCCTTTCTCGTTTAACTTCAACCCCCTTGAGTTACCTGTTCGTGTGCATGTGTGTGTTCCTTTTTTTTTCGTTTTATTTTTTCTTTTTTTACTCCCATACTTTCTTGTTCATTCTTTTTATACATTCGTTTCGTTACTTATACCTATCTTCTTTCTTTCTTTCTTATCGATATAAAAACCTTTGAAATATTTTCATCCCCTTTTTTTTTGTAGTATCAGAAGAGAAATGGAAGGAATGAGAAGAGAAAGAGGAAAGTGTATTACTCGATTGAATCGTCGATCAATAAACGAATAAATTAAATCTTTTCGTTATCTTTTTAAAACGCTAATGGGGGGTTGACTGTGGGGGGTTAGGGGTTTAGGTAGAAATGATGAAACGTTGTAAAGGTTTCTATTCAGTCTTCTCAAAACGGTAAATACTACTTGTTCTATTGGAAGTCATGGGGATTTCTTTTTTTAAGTAATAACCTTATTTCAAACGAACGATAATGCTACTCCTATTTTTTTTTCTTAATTTTTTCTTTGTTTTTTATTCTCATTCCTAATAATAAATTAAATAATATTATATATTTATTTAATAATTTATTATTGCATATAAATATTGTAATATTTTCTTTTCTCTTGTTTTAAAATGACTTCTTAGACCACTTTCACAATTTAAGGGCACAGACATATATTGTTTATGAAAAAGAATATGCAAAGATTGTAATATCAAATATTTGAATGGTCTGTTCTATAGTATAAGACAAACAAAAAATAAAAAACATTTTAAAAATATCTATGGCTTTGATTTAATTATCTCTTGAACAATGGGAATGCATCGATACGTTAAATTAAAGTATGAAAACGATGAAAGAAAGGGAAAAAGAGGATAGAGAGATAAAAAAAAAAAGATTTATTGTCATTCAATAATTCCTATTCGCTTATAATTTGATTCTCGAATGGCTCAACTGGCTAGTTAGAATTTATAAATGAGAGAATATTCTCCCCTTTTTTTTTTTATTCCAATTTTTTTTCTCATATGTGTTCAGATAGAAAAAAAATGTGATTAAAACGAAATGACGAAAAATTGATGGAAAAATAAAAATAAAATGGATTTTCATTCGACGTAAGTATAATTAAAATGTTCGTACTAGTTATATATATATATATATACATATATTATTAATTATATTAGAATATCTCTATTTATAGAAAAAAATATATCTCCTCTTTCACGTTAATGAGAATTAATTTAATGATTCGATTAATCTGATGTTTCTACATATACAAAATAAATCGACAGTGCTTTTACGTATTAATTATAATTTCAACTAGTTTAATTAGTAATATTCCCCTTTTGCGATTTAGTTAACTAGATTTGTTGTATGGATTATTCGATGTTTCATCGTAATATCATTTACACGTTTATATACACACATCTCGTTATGTTTACATTTTTTTTTTTTTAATTTTATTTATTTCTTTCTCTTCTTTTTCTTCTTTTACTTTTTTCTTTTATTAATTAATTAATTATTAGAACATCGTGATTCAAAGATTGACGTTGACTGAGAGATAAGAGATATTGAATATCAATAATGAATATTATTTATCATTTAATAAAATATATATATATCTGAAGTAATATTATATGTGGGATTGAAATTATAATTGGAAATTGTATATACGTGTTCCTAAATATTCAATGATATATTTAAGATGAAAATTAGAAAAGAAGCATAGATATGAATAAATTATAATCTAAGTAATATTATAAATATATGATGTTAAGAAAGTTTTTGATTTTATAAATAAAACTAAATGAAATTAGTGTACGGTTAACGTAAATGAATTTAGTTAGAAATGATCGGTAATTCGATTAATTAGTATTCCAAATAGAACATACGAATCAACGTAATAGATAAACAGAAAATTTAACCATAAATATTTCAATGAAGTTTGAAAATCGTCTATGTAAAAGAAACACGTAATTTTGTTTGGAAATTCTCGTTGTATGTTTAGAAAAAAAAAATAAAAATAAAAAAGAATAAAATACTCAAAGTGATTTTTTACGATTATTCTCGATAGTATTATAAACAAATAGAATTCAATGTATTAATTATTATCTATGTGTAATAGTATTAAATTTAATATTTATTACCATCAGTAAATATTTAAATATGTATACAATAATTAATCTTATTAAATAAATATATTTAATTATTGAGTGAGAAGAAAAAACAAATTCCAATTCTACCAATTATTTTCTTATCGAAAATGAAATAAAAATAGGACACAAAATATCTAAATATTAATTTTATAATTTATTATTACTAGTAATTATTAGTTATAGTATTACTAGTAATATAAAATATTACTAAATATATATATATATATATTTTTTTTTCTTTGAGTTATTATAATTAATAATATCTAAGATGGTTCGATGGTTGGTATCAATCGTATTTATGATATTTACAGAAACGAATACGAATTCCGAAGGACGTTGGTTTCTCTATTCAGAATAATCATACCAATCAGGATTATCTTCGTTCTACGTTGCAAGCAATGATTGAATTTCTATCTCTTTCTCTCTCACTCATGTTAAACGCGCATTAAATGTTGGGCCGAGTAATGAACGCTATGTTATATCTGGCTTGTCGCATTCGACAATCCGATTATAATTCGCGTTCAAGTCCGTCTCGGTTAAACATTTTCGACGTTCTAGTCAAGATGCCTCATATTACATAGTTAATTGTTCGAATTCAAATATATATACATGTATATATATATATTACATTATTTTGTATATTATATGTCGATATTTGCAGAACGTGCAATAACATCCCCTACACCCCCTACTTCACATTCCTCGATCATCGATTCGAATGAAGAAAAAGAAAAATCAATTGCGTTATCATATTCGTGTATTTTAAATAAAACCCATAAAATTTAATTTTCCATCATAAACTAGATATTTTTTTTTGTAATATTTGATAAATTTAATTAAAAAAAAAAATAAAAATAAAAATAATTTGTTTAATCTAATGTAACAGACTGTACGAAATCACAGGATTAACGATTTGTTATTTCAATTATAATTCAATAAATTATATAAGTTTGAAAAAAGATATATACAAAATTAAAAAAAAAAGAAAAGAAATCAATTTAAGTTTAATTAATTTTTTCCAAACGGAAATTAAATGTATCATCTATTATTGTTACTAATATTAAACACGTTAAAACAATGTTTAGTATTTAGTGTATAAATTGTATAACGAAAATGTGTTATACCATAATCCGTAGAACAAACATGAACACAGATCGATTAGCTATCAGGAATCTATTGATACACCAAATATGGTTATCAAGGATTATCGATAAAGCTGTTGGTGTTAGCATCTAACAGAACAAGTACTTTCGCACGAATGAACTGAAGGTTTACTAGAAACCGGTAGTCAGGTTTAAATTGCACTTTGTTAACACACAAATCCAAAATGGCCCAATTTGCTAAAGAAAATCAAGAAAAAGAAATAAAAAACGAAAAAGAAGGTAAAAGAAAAAAGGGGAAACTGAAAGGGGTAGATAAAATGGCGGACATTTGGTCGGTTGGTTTGCAAGTTTGACGGATGCATATCACCGTAGCGAACAGAGGATCTAGGAACGATTTTGCGTTGTATTTATGAGGGTGTCCCGCGTGTGTAATAGGTCCAAGGGATATAGGGTAGAACGTAACTCAGCATCAGAGCCCAGGGCCACACTGGCACGTTACGTGGCAGCTCCCAAACCCCCCTGACACCCCCGACAGCCCCGACACCCCTTCCTGTATTTCCGTAATCCCAGCCAACACGACCACCCCGGATATCCACCTTGAAACCCCATCCCCCTTTATTCCCCCTCATTCCCCCTTTTCCTCTCTCACACCAGTGTATGTCTCCTCTTGCAACGGACCCATAGATATCCCATACGGGACAACGTATACCTATCTAAACCCCCGCCAACCCCCGTCGTTCCACTTGCCAGTTGCTTTGAGGTTGGATACCAACCCCCCTCTCCCTGCCTGCCCTCCTCTTCTCTCTGTCTGTCTGTCTGTCTTTCTCTCTCTCTTTCTCTTTGGCTTATACCAACACACTATTACACATTACCTAACACCATCTCAATACTCCGGTAACAGTATACTACTATAGTGTGTTTAGGTGCTTAAGTATTTCACATAGTTTCCTTCCATTCACTATTACCACCACCACCATCACTACCACCACTACCACCACTTCTGTAACACTCCTGTCCAGTGAAACGAGATACCATCTTAATCGTACTAATTCGCGTTCACCCATCACCCCCTGTATGTGACACACTAAGGATGTGTACGCCTACTACTACACTATTACGATAGATTTACTCTAATCCTATTTAATTTTATGCACTACGATTTAATTATTATTATTATTATTATTAGTGGTAGTAATAGTATTGTTATTAGTATTAGAATTGGTATAAAGATCTATGTAGTTTTTATTGTTAATTTATTTGATTATTCATTTAATTGGAGTTTCAGTCGAGACGCAGATTATCTGACAGAAATTTGGAGTATTTCATGAAGAATAAATTTAATTAAATAAAAACTGGAAAATATATATTTTTGTTGAATTTACAATAATATTATTTTTTTATAGGAATTTTATCAAATATTTGTTAACAGTATATTTAAATAAATTTAATTGCAATTTTATTTGTTATAATTTGTATGAAAAATAAAAAGCTTGTGTTAACAGCAATAGAATTTGTTTGATTACTACTTTATTATTTATTTATTTTGTTAAATATTTTGGTGATGTAAATTTAATATCTTGTTTAATAATAATAATAACAATAATCAAAAGGAACGTAAATATAAAATCTTACAAGTAAAGATATCTTAAATATTATACAAGGTAATCGGAAAGCAAACGGGATATGTTTCATGTTTGAAATGACATGACACACGATGACAGGTAACGCTCGAATCCAATAGAATGAACGTTACTCGCCGCCGGAAGTCGCCTTATGTCACATTTACCCTTGGTACATTTAGTATCTCTCGTGATTTGTAACAAGCATTAACGTCACCACCATGTTGCTTTCCGGCAAATAGAAGAAAATATGAAAGCTTGAGTAAAAGTTCAAATAGTGTCAACGCATCTGATAGATTTTAAGATCAACTAACCTTTTTAGCACTCTGTCTGTGTATGTGTGTGTGTGTGTATGTTTATGATAAAAAGAAAGTATATATAAATCAATTTTATTTTATATTAAATATAAATAAAACAAAATAACATTAAAAACACAACACGTTGAAAAATATAAAATAAATTATTTTAATTTATACTTTTATTTATATATCACTTTAATTTTTAATTCTATTTTATTATATTTTATAATATAATATTTTATTTATATAATTTATAATAGCACACACATACACACACAACTGTTTATTCTACACAAATAAATATTTAAATAAATAATGCATACATTTGTTATGGTTCCTGTATGCATATGTGACTTCTTGTTTTTTTAATTTGTATCATAAAAAAATATTATAATATAAAAAATAAGAATCCTATAAAAGTACTATTTTGTAAACTGGAAATCAGTTTTTTGGGGGGTAGTACTTACGAAGAGAGAAAACTAGGAAAGGAAATTACGGTTCCGCGAGTTGGTTGGTTGGTTGACGTAATAAAACGTTGTATCTATGTAACGCCAGTAACATTAATGTATTCACCGCGCATCATTGGTGTCCTCGACATGATGCACGACGAGTCGTTCCGTAACACTGTATGCTCCACTGATTCACTATCTCTAATTTAGTACGCGGCACAGTTAAATGCTTCTGATAACCGCAATTTCTAGTCATTGCGGCCACGATTTTAGCATTTGCATTAAATTGCAAGACCGCTAGTATTATTCAGAAATTTTTTCTATGATTTTTAACAAACACATACTTATATACAAGTGGATACATTCCTAAGAACAAATATTTGATACAATTTAAAAAAAAAAAATAATCATATTAATTAAGGTCAGAATCAAATTATAGATGCCTCTAAAAAATGTTATTAACTTCAATAAAAAAAAAGTACTACCCAATTGCTATCAAAATTTGATTAGAATAAAAGTTCACGAATCGATCGAGCTAGGGTAAAAATTCAGAAATAAAAGAACTAGTAAAAAGTAACGAACGTAGTAATTGAAGATAAAACGATTCACAACTTTTTAGAAGGCTAGGGGTAAATATCGTTTACTTGAAAAACAAAAGGTTGGAAAAGAGTCCAGTATTCAGCATAGTTCTTAAAAGTATGTACCAAGTTAACCTGATAGACAGACAGTCACAGACAGGTAACTAGGAAGAAAAAAAAAAGAAAAAGAATGAAAAGAAGGATGAGTGGGTGAGTGCCTTCCCTACTCAGGGGTGAGATTCAGACATGAGAGAAATAGGAAAAGAAGATAGAAAAGATAGAATGATTGGGTTGGGGGGGGTGGTAGAAGGGGAAAGGCATTTGCTATGCGAGCTAGGACATTCTCGGGCCCTCGGTGATATTCCTTGCATAATTATTACCATACCTAGAGTAGCTAGAGGTATACCTAACCTCTTATACTGCTTCTGCTACTGCTTCTGCTACTGCTACTGCTGGGGACTTCTTCTTATCTATTCCTGACTGGAATATAGGATGCAGAACGACGACGTAGACGACGTCACGTTCAGAAGATTTTTGCGTCACGTGCCTCCCCCCCTAACCCTTAGCCCATCTCTTGCCTCGACTGAGTAGCGTCAGCGGTCTCGTTGGTATGGCGTGCCAGATACCCACCAATGGGAAAGTAAGTGAGATAGAAAAAAAAAAAAGAACATAGAAAATGTGTATGAGAAGAGAAAGAGAAGAGAATCAATTCCGGCATGCAGTCGAGCGTCAAAATCCTGATGCTGAGTCACCCCCTACCCATACTCCCATTTAAAACTCACCCCCGTATCCATTCCCTTACACCATCATCTCTTTCTCTTCTATGTTACGTTACTATTCGTGTGCTAGCCTTTCTCTAACATTTTTTTTTCTCTTTTTTTTTTGTTGAACCACTCAAGCATACCGCAACGCGCACTTTTCGTCCAATCGCTTTGAACCCCCGACGTGTTCTCACAGTCAAAGAAATTTGCATATTGCGTAGCCAAGAGAAACTAGTATACAACTACTATCATAGTGTAATAACGTATGCTATCTAACATTTCTTACTACTACTACTACTACTACTACTACTACTACTACTACTACCCCATTCCAACCAACCTAGTCTCCACCCTCCCAGTTACACTTTTCTGTAAAATTGTACTACCAAAGATTAAGGGTGTTCTTTCACGTGTGATTTTTACATTTTCTATTGTTTCGTTGATTCGTTTATGTTCAAGTATGTTTTTCATCTACTAGATTGGTAGGAATTCATTGATTGATAGACCCTGTTTGATGTATCGTTCGTTTCATTTCGTAGTTGCTCAAAAAGGAATACTATTGCTATTTGTTTTCTCTATTTCGAAACTTTTTAAAGGATACTATCAACTTTTACTATTGCAACAGTGCTTTGATGCACATTTGTAATTGTATTAGATGGTTCGAAAAGTCGTTTCGTTTTTTGCTGACGCAATAATGGCATTAGTTGATGCAAACCGACAAATAGTAACACATGAAATCGATGAGAGGTTAAATTTATCACTTGAAAGGTTTAGGTTTAACCTCGAAGCAAAAATTATCTTCATTTTTACAAAAGAAAAACGAAACTTTTGACTTTCCGAACCATCTAATATATTATATATATATAATATAAAATAAAATAAAAAATAAAAATCATAAATATAATATAAAAAATAATAACATAAATATATAATTATATAATATATTATTTCAACCAACACAAGCATATCAACTTTAAATAAATATCATAATAATAATAAGATAAAATTTCAAGGAACAATTTTCTTTAACAAACACCACTCTAACATTTTCTAAAAGTCAAGTAGAACATTCTAACCATTTACAAAGCTTATTATCCTTTAAAAAATTACTGTTTATTCTATCCTATTCACTAAAGAGAAAAAGAGAGATAGAAAGAGAGAGAGAGAGTGAGAGAGAGAGTTGACGTTATCCAATATCTCTTTTTCTTTCTTCCAAACGAAAAGTATTCTTAAACCATAGACTTGACAAGATCGAGAGGAAACGAGTAAAAATATCGAGCAAACAACATAGACGTATAACGTCTATGCGTTCAAACTATTATACACACACACACACACATATGTATCATCTAAACCTATACCTATCATCCTCTTTTCCTTCACATCTTACCTTCTAACTTTTGCACGCGTATATACACACACGTATATGATCAAGGGGTGAACACGTAGGGGTGTATGGGGATATGGGTGGGTGTACATAAAACGTTGAAATGGAATCGATGCATGTTCTTGATAAAAATTTCCATTACACGCATTTTCGTGATCGGTGATGGTAAGAAAAGAAAGTAAAATAGACAGAGTCAGGAAAAAAAGAAAAAAGAAAAACTGAAATAGAAAAATAAAAAGAAAAAGAAGAAGAAGAAGAAAAAAGTAGAGAAAGAGAACAGCACGTCACGCACGATGTCGAAGTAGTACGAGCGTAACAGCAGCCAGCCGTCGGCAAATCTTGACGCTCGACTGCACACCGGAATTGATTTTCCTTCTCTCGATCCTTCCCCATGCGATCCTCCCACGCGATCCTGAAGGCACGTGATGTAAGGAATCTTCTGAATCTGATGTCGGTCTGACACATAACGTATTCCACGAACGTACGGTGGTAACATTAACTAGCACCTTTCATCCTTGGAAAACCTTCGAAAAAAAAAAAAAACAGAAAAAAGCAAACATAAAAAAAGAAACAAAAATTTACCGACCCTTCGTTTTTCTTTTTTTTTTTTGTAAGTGAAAACTTCTTTAGAATGGACGGGAGGGGTGATTTAAATTTATAATTCTCCAATTATTTAATAAAATAATCAAAGCTATTTGCCAAGCTATTTTTACCAATTGCTATTGGTAATTATTTTTACTTGAAGTATTATATAATTTTTTTTTTCAATAATTCTTTCATTTCTTTTGGTTTTTTTTTTATTTCAAATAAATTTTCTTCTATTGTTCTTTTTTTTAAATATTTTTAAATACTTAATTCTGACATTATTCTTTTTTGTTTTTTATTTAAAATGAGAGGTTAATTTAAATTTATGATTATTCAATAAAATTGTTATTGATAATTATTTTTATCCTAAGTATTTTTTTTCTTTCTATAATCGTTTCATTCCCTTTTGCTTCTTTTTCTTTTATTTATTTTTTTTTATTTTTAAATACTCTGACCCTTCTTCAATTTCTACTCACGTATACTCTTTTTATTCTTTTTTATTTCTTTTTCTTTTTTTATTTTTATTTTTATTTTTATTTTTTTTTTATTTAAAACTCGGCAATTAGGATCGTTAAGACAATAACGTGAACGTGAATTTAAATGAAAGTTTAAATGAAGTAGAATTAAAGGGAAAAGGGTACGTGATAATCGATAATAATGGATTGTCGATATCTAACAACGATAGATTAACGTATAATGAGCGGAAATAATAGAGGAAATATATATATAATAAGGGTGTTTATCGATTTATCGACCATCGTAATTATGATTTATCGAAATCTATGAATATTTTAATGATATACATACATATATATATACATAACTGAAATAGATAGATAGATAGAGAGAGGGGGTTAATTATTGATCTTGTAATATATCGAATTTATTTACCAATTAAATTATAGTAAATCATTCTAATTATTAAAATACAATTTGAACTATAAATAATAAGAAAAACTTTGATTAATTTTCCTTCGTGTCGTTTAATAAATGTAGAAACAAAATGAAAGTCTTTTTAACTGAATCTCCTACTTCGAGTTTGATCATTTATTTTAATTTTTCTTATTCAATTTTTTTAAAACAAAAAAACATCAGACTGTACGATATAATTTGATTTTTCTTTCGATTATTATATTATATTTTATATAATACTAGGGGTACCCCGCCCCATGTTGCTGTGGCTCACAATAAGTCCGATACACATGTCTTTAATTCAACAATTTCAAATGTTTTGGAATAAGCTGTAACAATCTCGGCCGTTTTGATGACAATTTTTATTAAAAAATTATTACAATTTCTAACGTCATCTCGAATATCGACTAACTTTAACCTACAAACTTTACGATTTACAAACTGGAATCGAATAACTTCGATTATTGACTCGAATATCGACTAACTTTAACCTATAAACTTTTCGCATAAGAATTTATAAATAAAAAATTAAATAAATAAACAACATAAATTGAACCGAATTGTAACGCTAAACCATTATTGAATCCACCTTAAGACACACACAAAATTTCATTAAAATCGGTCCAGCCGTTTAGGAGGAGTTCAATTACAGAAACGTGCACAGAAGAAATATATACATAAAGATATATATAAAGATATTTTACCTTGAAATTAAAATATATAATATAACTATATATTTATATATAATTATATAATACATTATTAAAAACAGATAAATATATTATATACAAAATAATATATTTTAAATATAACAACATTTTTCAATAACTCTCTAATTATTTTATAACTATATTAATTAACTAATATTATTATTAACCCTTTGCACTCTCCGCTGTCTCACCGTATGAGACATCGTGATTCTAACCTATCACTCCGATGTCTCAACGTATGAGACATTAAAGTTTATTTATTAGAAATTAAGTTATTTAAGCACAACTTTTTGAGACATGCATGTTTCCCTGATGTTTTCTCTTAAAATAGCACAAGACGACATCGAATCAAAATATGTTAAAATAACAAAGATATATAAAAAAAAATATCAGCGGGTTTTGTGTTTTAAGAGAATGCGAGACGCGTGTTCACGATGATCCGAGAATTTTTTTGCGAAACTTGAGAAGAAAGATAAGAAGAATTTGTAAAAAAAAAGGTTTTCATTGAAGCATATCTCGCATTTTATAGTGAGATTTATAATGTACAAAGAAATATTATCAAATAGTGTAACATTTCAAATGCAATGGAACGCGCTCGCTTTTTTTCAATTGCAACGCTGTTACACATATACATTCTCTTGGTAAATAAGTTCTTTTGGTAAAAGTTTTTTAAGTAAATATGTTCATTAATGTCTACAGATTAATGTAAGTCCAATATCATTAGAATCCATTACTTGGTTCCAAAGTTATACTAAATAATACGAGGGTCTGTAAATGTGCCATTTCTGTGGCGCAGAGTAGCTGCTACTCAACGTCAAGAATCGTGCGGATTGCAAAGGGTTGATTAATTAATTATTCTATATGAATTATCTTAATAAATCCCTAATTATTAAAAAAATATTTAACAAAATAAAATAACCTCATCCTTTACTCCCTACCCCCTTCCAAAAAAAAAAAAACCATTAGTATTCGGTAGTAAAAATTAATAGTAAAAAATAAAAATAAATATCCCCATAAAAAAATCTAGAAAATTGTGATATTCCGATGAAAAAAAAAAAAAGAAATGTCGTATTATATCGTTGTCAGAGATGCATACGAAATGTTCCAACAGATCGTTCGACTTTGTCATCCCCCTATTTTTTTATCATCTCAAACGAACGAGCCCCGTTTTCATTCTCTCTTTTTTTGCACACGTGGTTCATCACGTTGAAACCCGTAAAAAAAAAGGCTCGTATACACAGGGTGAGAAGGCCATTCTGAAAAATCAAAATTGATCGTACGATAAACTTCTGTCCTGTGCAATTTTATTCTTCTCGTTCACTATAGTTACTTTATACTTATACAAACAACAAGAGTATATACGTGTACAACAAAGTTTCTGTCGGTTGTTATTGGTTGTTGTTGTTGTTGTTGTTATTGTTGTTATGCGAGTTGTTACAGATAAAAATTTTCAACGAGTAAAAGTATACTCTTGCTGGCAATAAAAACACGTCGTTAGATCAAACGACGATCTTGAAGTATGTTTTTTTTTAATTCTTCGCAAAGATGGAAAAAAACCCCTAAAAAAAAAAAAAAAGAAAAGAAAAAAACATTCGCGAACGAATTTACGATACATTCAACAATTTCATCCTATAAACAAAATTCAATTAATAAAAATCACGAAAACAATTAAATCGTTTATTAAATTATTCGTCAATGTTTAATAATAATAATAATAATAATAATAATAATAATAATAATAATAATAAAATATTTTTTAAAATGAAAAAATTCATAGAAACATTTCGCGATACGTGAAAATGAAAGGACAAAAAAAGTTTGCTTTAAAAGAGAAGGGTTGTACATATTAGGGTGGTTAAAAGGGTAAAAAGAAAAAGGAATTGTTTTAAACAGTTCTCTTACTGAGAAGAAGTCTAGAAATATTTTTCAACCTGAGGATGGGTGGGAAACGAAAAAAAATATAAAGAAAAGGTAGAAGAAAAGAAAGTAATACGACAGTAGTGCGAGTCCGTGTTTGCGTCGACATATATTACAATACGAAAAAAAGGCTAAATATGATTTTGTACTTTACTTATTCCTAAGTAAAACGTAAGATACAGTAATAAAAAGGTACAGTCAAGTAAAATGATTCCTTAAAAGAAAATATATTGTCTATTTTTTTAAATCTTTTTTTTATGATTTACTTTTTTTTTTTCAACAAAACACAAACGAAAGAGAATGAAAATTGAAAAAAGAAAAATTTAACAAAAATATCGTACCGAAGTGTTGATCGTTCTGAATTAATTTTTTTAATTTATTTAATATAACAATATAACTAAAAATAAATAAAATATAAATATAAAATATTATAATAATTTGAATAAAAATAAATATGATTTATAAAATAAATTTCTCGTATTTTTTCTTTTTTTGCGTGGAGGAAACAAATAATTTCACGAACTCATAATAGAAAAAGATTCTGGGGGGAAAAAAAGAAGAAGAAGAAGAAGAAAGGGATGGAGGAGAAAAAAAAGGGTTTATCGAACGAGTTTGATAATAAAAGGAGACAGGATGACGTCAGTAGTAAACGTAACCTTTAATGAACGCGGCAGGATGAAGTAGATTATGAAAGTAATTGGAGTAAAATGGCTACGAGATCATTCTCAAGCTAGAAAGGTCTCTACAATATTAAGGAGGACTTCTTCTTCTTCTTCTTCTTCTTCTTCTACTACTACTACTACTACTACTACTAATACTACTACTACCTAAAGGAAAGATCACAATGGCTAAGAAAATTATAGAGAGGATAGAATCGGGCATAAAACTCACTCGTAAAATTGTACTACTAGAATGAGAAATGGGATGAACAAAAAAAAAAAAAAAAGATAAAAAGAAAGAATACAAAATATTTTCAGATAGTCATTTTAAACATTTTTACATTCTATTATCTGAAATATAAATTGTTTACTATTTAATAAAAAAAATAAAAAAGAAGAAAGAAAATTTTAATTCATATGATAAATTAGCCAATGATTTATGGGATGAACGATCCCATGATTATAATTTCAGTTGATAAATGTATTAATAAAAATACCGAATTTTTATTTTACAGAAATTGTAAAATAAATCATTAAAAAAGAATCATATTACAACAAAAAATATATGTATATATAAAATAAAAGTGATAGATAGTGATTAAATTATTCTGTTTATTTATATATACTTCTTTACTACTTATTATTTATTATTTTTAATATAGAATAGTAATCAAAGTTTCATTTTTTAGTAGAAATAAATTGGATTCATTTGAAAGAAAAAATCCATATTAATTATTATTTTATTTAATAAATATCTTAATAAAATATCATATTAGATAAAAAAATATAAATACCAAACAAAACTGATAGTTAGTGATTAAATTACTCTGTATATTTATATATACTTCTTTACTACTTATTATTTATTACTTTCAATATAAAATAGTAATCAAAGTTTCTTTTTTTAGTAGAAATAAATTGGATTCATTTGAAAGAAAAAATCCATATTAATTATTATTTCATTTAATAAATATCTTAATAAAATATCATATTAGATAAAAAAATATAAATACCAAACAAAAGTGATAGATAGTGATTAAATTACTCTGTTTATTTATATATACTTCTTTACTACTTATTATTTATTACTTTTAATATAAATTAATAATGAAATTTTTTCTTTTTAACTAGAAACAAATTTGTGATTCGTATTAAACAGAATGAAACGAATGGATACTCTTTTCATTATTTTTTTTTTTTTTTTTTTTATCAATAAACTGTACTGCAAAAAGAAAAAATTGTTAGAAAATTTAATAATTGATGAAAACTCGTTTGTTAGATTTCATAAAGAAAGTAATCAAACAACAAGAGACGAGATATAAGAAATAGAATATTATAAGAAAAATTCCACAACTTGCTATTCTTATTCCTCTCTCTCTCTTCCTCTCTCACTCTCACTCTCTTTCTCTCTTACGAGAGAATCAAAATTAATTCGAGCAGCAGAATAAGAAAAAGAAAAAGAAGAAGAATACCGGAAAAGGAAATAATTGTATTCCATGGGAAATAAAGAATGGCATATTACGAACGATCTTTCGTGATTCCTTAGCAAAGTATTTCCCAGAAAAATGGTTCTAGGTGCTGGTAAAGAGTGGGTTGGTAAAAGAATAAAATTGAAAAAAAAAGGAACTATAAAATAAAATACAAAAAGAAGAAGAAGAGGAGAAGGAAGAAGAAGAAAAAAAAAAAAAAGATTATAAAGAAAGAAAAGTGTACAGTACGGAAAAGAGTAGATCGTTAATTAAATTCTTCTTAAAGAGAAAGTAAGAGAAAAAAATAGAAAAAAATAGGGGGTTAGAAAGAGAGGGTGAACTATGGGCACGTGTTCGTGTCTCTCTGGGCTAACGTACAATCTTATTATCAAAGAGAAAGAGAACGAACTTTCGTGAGGGTACTGTTTGAGAAGAAAAATAGTCTGAAAGTGGAAGGGATGGAAGAAACTGGAGGGGGACGAAGAGAAGAAAAAAAGAAGGGAGGATAAAGGGGTAAAAAGAAAAAAAGAAGGAGATAGTAATATAGGAAAAAGAGAGAAAGAAAGAGAGAAATAGAACAAGAAATTATGGAGGAATTGCATACGTGCTTTGGTTGTACAATATTGTATAACATAAACAACGAGAGAAAAGGAACGTAATCGAATTGAACGGAAAATGCGACCCGAAGTAAATTTCGTTCTGTTTCGTGACACTGTATCTACCCCTCAGTGGTTTGATAAGAGGGTGAGTGGATGTATGTATATGTGTATCTTTGAATTTCGATTTATGATTTTACTATACTATATTATACTATACCTATTATTTTATTATATATATAAATATTCTTGAAAATTATGTTATAAATATTAAATTGATGTAGAAAGTATTGAAAATAATTCGGTGGCTTTAGAAGTGGGTGATATGATTTTACTATATTATAATACTTTGAATTTCGATTTATTAGGTTAGGAACTAAGTCATTTCTGATTTTAAAAGGCCACCTATCGACAAAATCCGCAATTATTTGCTTACTAACAAAATATAATTTTATTATACTATACTATACTATCTTTTTATTATGTATATAAATAGTCTTGAATTATATTATAAATATTAAATTGATGTAGAAAGTATTGAAAATAATTCGGTGGTTTTAGAAGTGGGTAATATGATTTTACTGTATTATAATACATTGAATTTCGATTTATTAGGTTAGGAATTAAGTCATTTCTGATTTTAAAAGGCCACCTTTCGACAAAATCCGCAATTATTTGCTTACTAACAAAATTTAATTTTTTTATACTATACTATACTATCTTTTTATTATATATATAAATATTCTGAAATATTCTTATTTATATTATAAGTATTAAATTAATATGGAAAGTATTGAACATAATTTGGCACTTTAAGGGGACCTTCTACTCTGCAATTTAAAAAAATTTTTTTTTTTTTTTTTACATTTTTCGAATGTATATATATGTAGAAATATTGTGTTAAAATTTCAAAAAGATCCGATGTCTCTAACTACATTTTTGGTGCCTGAACGTAACTACCTCGGACCGCTTTCCTGAGCGTTCGGCGCACACGGACGACTCTTATCTTGTTCAATCCCTTTCTCTTTCATTGTTTATTCAAGCAGTTTTTTTTATTGTAATCTGTATAATCCTTCGTATTGTCAGGTATATTTTTCGGGGGATCAGACATAGAGAAATATATAACTGTCTGAAGATGATGATATATAGATTATTAAATTATGATGATGTTAATGGGCTAATAATTTGAATAATACGTGGCCCATTGCTGGGCCCATTAATCGGCCAATGATCAACTACCATTAATGGGCCGATAATAACTACCATTAATGGGCCGATAATAACTGCCGGTAATGGGCCGATAATAAATGCCGGTAATGGGCCGATAATAAATGCCGGTAATGGGCCGATAATAAATGCCGGTAATGGGCCGATAATAAATGCCGGTAATGGGCCGATAATAAATGCCGGTAATGGGCCGATAATAAATGCCGGTAATGGGCCGATAATAAATGCCGGTAATGGGCCGATAATAAATGCCGGTAATGGGCCGATAATAAATGCCGGTAATGGGCCGATAATAAATGCCGGTAATGGGCCGATAATAAATGCCGGTAATGGGCCGATAATAAATGCCGGTAATGGGCCGATAATAAATGCCGGTAATGGGCCGATAATAAATGCCGGTAATGGGCCGATAATAAATGCCGGTAATGGGCCGATAATAAATGCCGGTAATGGGCCGATAATAAATGCCGGTAATGGGCCGATAATAAATGCCGGTAATGGGCCGATAATAAATGCCGGTAATGGGCCGATAATAAATGCCGGTAATGGGCCGATAATAAATGCCGGTAATGGGCCGATAATAAATTTTATTAATGGGCCGATAATAAATTTTATTAATGGGCCGATAATAAATTTTATTAATGGGCCGATAATAAATTTTATTAATGGGCCGATAATAAATTTTATTAATGGGCCGATGATGTTTTTTTATACTACTGTTTTTGCAATAAAAAATTAATTAAAATGAAAAAATAAAAATTCATTTATATAGTTTAAGACTCAATTTAACAAACCCAACAACTTTTAGATCGATATCTTTTATAGTTTTCTTGGAAAAAATTCGCGAAAATAGCCTTTTTTTTAGGTGCTCAGAGTAGAAGGTCCCCTTAAGAAGTGGATGGGTGGGTGAATGTTTGTGTACCATTAAATTTCGATTTATGATTTTATTGTACTATATTATATACTATACCTATTATTTTATTATATATAATATATATTAATATTAAATTAATATAAAATGTATTAAAAATAATTCGGCTTATCTTTTTATTCACTAATTTATTTCAGTTATTTTCAAATATATACATATATGTATGTATATATGTACATATCTAAATATATTGAAGTATAATAATTTATAATGCAATATAAATGATAAAAGAATATAAAAATGGATAATCCATTTTTATGAATAATTGAAAATAATCATTTCTTTTGAACTTTTGTAGTACGAATATCGAATTCGATGTTTAATTAAATAATTAATCGCGTAAATTTGAACGAGTAGTTACGAAAAAAAAAAAAAGAAAAAATTCAATCTAAAGAACTACACTTTTTTTTTTTTAATTTAAAGAGATTTTCCACGAGTATAATAAAAAATGAACATCGGAATAAAGTGAATATCAAAGTGAAACGAAAAAGATTGAGAGGTGATTTAAACGTATAACATATGTTACATAGAAAAAGTAGTTGGATTGAAAATAGGATTGAATAGAATTAAGGATAGAGAAAGATAGAAAGATAAATAGAGAGAGTGGGGGTGGATATAAAGGAGAATGAAAAGGATCGAGTGAACCGTCGAAAGTAACAATCACACCAATCTACAAAAGCATCCCCTTTTCTCCCTCTCTCTCTCCCTCCCTCTCTCTCTCTCTCTTTCTCTGTCTATCCTTTTGCAATAAACCATCAGAGAAAACTAAACGAAACGAAACGAAACGAAACGAAACGAAACGAAACTAAACTAAACTAAACGAAATGAAACAAACGGAATCGACAACCGAAAGGAAAGCCGAATCGGTCGGCCGGTCAGCCAACCCCAGCCGGCCAACTACGAGAAAAGAAAAAGTAAAAGAAAACCAAAAAAAAAAAAACCCATTAAAGAGAAGGAGTAAAAGGCAAGGTTAAATGAAACGCGAATTTCAGGCTTGAAAGATGGAGAAGACTGAAACTGCTGTAGTTGTATGGGAAATGGGAAAGGAAGGGAGGTGTAAGGGGTAAGAGTAAGGGTAGGGGGTTGGGTAGGTAAAGGGGATACTCTCTCACCCTATAAAGGAAGGACGTAACTTATTAGATTTCTATGGCGAGCGTGTATCCTCGCGAACGTGTTTACTTTACCCTTGATAGATATTATCGAGGCGGAGGTAAAGTCCGGAATTATGAAGCAACCTTCAACTAGGGGGTGCGGCTTTTCAATATTATATATATAATATATATATTATGTATGTGTGTGTATAGTATGTGTGTGTGTGAGTATATATAGTCTCGTATATACTTGTTTTCTCTATTACTTCCATACTCATACACTGTTCTATCTTTTTTATTATTTCATTTTTTTATATCATTTTTGTAATATGAGTCTACATGGTTTTGTTCTTCTTTTTCGTTTGGGGGTTGAGGAAGAAGGGTGGCTTTGTACCTTAGTTAACTCATTGTCAATTTGTGTTCTTGTGCATTAACTATAATGCTACACATGTATTCTTTTTTGTTTTATTTAATTGACTTATCTTTTGTTATCTGTTAATATGTTTTTTTTATCTATTTTATTTTTGCAATATGTAAGAACAATGATATTTTAATGTTATGCATGGATTATTTTTATTGTATAGATTTTTTGTTTATTAATTTAATTTAAATTATAATATTTATAAGATTATATTAGTATCATTTATAAATATTATTATTATTTAATTTTATTTTTATTATATAATATTTAATAGTGTATTATTTTGCATTATTTGTAAGTAGTACAACAACTTAATTTAATTAATGTATACTTTGTTTCTTTTTAGTTTCTAAAAAAAAATTTAACTTTTCGTATTTGTACTACGTTTGAATTCGGTAGAAATGTTAAATTGAATCCGAAGGAAAAAATTTACACTCGGCATTTTAATTAACTGATAAAAAGTAAATGTTCAAATTATTAATGTAAATTTTAAACGTACCTCTCTGAGAAGAGTAGAATAATTAAATTGTTACATACTTAAAATTGTAATAACAATTTATCAATAATATTCGTTTTACTTTAATTATAATTCTATGAACCATTTATAAAATCTTTATCACCTTTTCGTATAATATTATATCAGAAATTTTTATCATATCTACGATAAAAAGAAAAAAACAACAAGAAAAATTTTATCTAGCACAAAATATAAAAAAAAAAATAATAAGAAAAAAATCAAAGTATAATATAATAACACGAAACATTAAATCGTTTTTATTCCAACAGAACAGCCCTTCTTCATCAACCCACCTTACACACACATACAAAAAAAAGATTTAACAAGAATAAAATAAATATAATATAGTTAAACTCTTGATAAAATAGCAAAATTTAAACGCTCTTATATTAAACATTATAAAAATAAATAGAACATTTTTATCTATAATAAAAAAATATATTACAATTTGAAATGTTAAATAATAAAAAAAAAAAAGAAAGAATTTTACAATAAAAAGTAGTCAAGGTAAAAGATAAATCAGACATTATACGTCACGATATGAAATAATCATTTTTTTATCTTTTTACGTTCTTCTTATCCACCTAATTTTTTTTTCTTCTCTCATCCCAACCTTGCTACCTCTCTCAGAGTTCTCTCAATCTCTGGTTTAACCCCCAACCTCCTCGCACCACCCCTGATTTCTCTCATTTCTTGGCCATGTTTCGACCGATCGAATAACTCCGATCCGTCCTGTCAAAACCAGGTACAACATACTCGAGTACACGTTCGGTGTATCGTTGAGAAACTGAACGAAGCTTGTGAAGGGCAAGAGGAAAAGGGCTGCTACCATCCCCGTTTTCTCCTATGAACCAGTCGAACGAATGTTCGTTCCTTCTTTTCTGTTTCTTTTTCTATTTCTTTCGATTCCATAAAATATATCGAATGCCTTCCTCCCTGCCAGCCTGCCTTCTCTGCCTTTGCGTTTCTTCCTACGTTTTCCTTTAGTTTTATACGGTTTTTACCTGAGGTGTGTTGTTTGTTTTTTTTTTCTTTTATTTTTTTATTTTTTTTTTTTTTATTTCTATAGTTCTCTTTCGATTCAGCGCAAACGAATAACCTCGAAACTAAACTACGAGATAAATCGTTCTTAAAACTTAACCTACAGATTTTCTTTCTGCTTTTTGTTCTAACTCCCACCCCCTCCATCGTTCACCTTCACCTCCTCCTCCTCCTCCTCCTGCTCTATCGTTCACCTATTTTGTTAGATAAGAAATGGTCCGTAAATTCGATTAGTCGTTTCGTTTATTTTCTGTTCCACGTTTGTGTTTGTTATTTTTCTCGTACAACATATTATTGTCACTTTATTATATTATTTTTGTGGGGTGGGGTGGGGTGGGGGGTTAAATAATAAGTTTAAATAAAAATAATAATGTATGTGTGTATAGATAAATTTATGGTTAATATGATAAATAAATTGATCTTAAACAGTAACCTGTGATTGACAAGTATACTCGTCATGGAGAAATGAATACGACGTGTATACCCGTCAATACACAAAAAGTAGTGACCATTGGCTTTTTTAATCGTAATTTTTGAAAAAAAAAAACAAAACATATTCTCAAATTTCAAGATGTTTAGAATATTTTGAGACCATGCCGAAATAAAACAAACAAATAAAAAACATAAATCATTTGAGACTAATTAATTGAATTGTAAATAAATGAAACTGTCAGACTATCCAGAGAAAAATCGTCAAAGGGGGTTAATCAAAATGAAATGAAGGGTTGTTTAGGATAAAAATATCAACAAAAAAAAAAAGAAAAGGGACAATGATAGTGAAGTTAAAACTCATGGAAATAGTTGTTAGAGGTTTTTCCTATGGGTTTGACCAGTATCATTTGGTGGATCAGTTGGAATTTTCCTAGCAATAGTATGTGAAATTTTCGCACATTGTTAGAGGTTAGATGAAATGAGATGAGATGAGGTGAGATGAGGTAAGGTGAGGTGAGGTGAGGTGAGATGAGGTGAGATGAGGTGCGAATACACCAGGAACGACGATTATCGTTTTCCCGTGGTAAACCGTTTGTCTGCTTGGCATAATTCATGCCACGGTAGCCCATATGCCGCAGCAACAACACGTTCGCAGATGTAATTGCGGTGTTTACGCCTGCGAATGAAAAGATAATGTTCTCTCGTGTTTGTTACTTCAGTATAGTAAAAACCTTATAAAAAATTCAGATAAAGAATTTTGTTTATTTTTTATCTTTAGGTATAGGTTTAGGTCTTAGAATGTCGCGTGGAATTTTTTTTTATTTTTTTTTTTATTTTTTACATATACTTTAAGTTTCGTTTAATTACTTCTTTTGGTATGTTACGTACATATATATATATATATAAGAATTTATAGGTTTAGGGGATTAGGTAATTATTTGAATTTTTAATTTTTCATGCTCAGATGTTTAATATTGCAATTGTGTTTGCAAATAACACGATGACAACTACAAAAACACATGTTTGTATTGCAAATGACAATTGCAAAAGAATGCAATAAAAACACAAATGTGCATTTATAATTTTTAATAATATTTTAATAATATTTATGTGTAATATAAAAATGCAATTGTAATTTTGTTTTATTATAATATATTTATTTTTAATAGATATTATTTTGCGTATGTTATATATATATGTATATATCTTTTTACCAGTTGCACAGGATAATTTATTGAGTTATTTTTTTTTTTTATACGATCTAATCTGTGTAATCTTAAAATATAATATATAAAATAAGTGACGATCATTGAGTTATTTATTAGGAAAAAAATAATCTGAAAAAACGTGAGTGAGAGAGAGAGAGAGAGAGAGAGAGAGTTTATTGGAAGAAAAAAAAAGGAACAAAGTTTTTCTAGTAAAATAAAAGTTTTAAATTCGTTAAGGCTATCGAGTCTTTCGTGATATTTTCAAGACTTTTAAGAATTCTCGACTTCTCGAATGATATTCAAAATGACTCCGAGGCTCAACCGTTACTAAATTGCACTTGAGAACTTGCAAAAGGAAGATAATTCAATATTCACGTCACTACTGGCTTCTTGCTAGCATCAATGATCTAACTTTAACTATTATATTTTCTTCTTTTTTATCTTTTTTTTTCTTCTTCTTATTTTTATTTTTATTCTGCGACAAGAAGAACAAAAAAAAAGTATACGTAAGAAAAAAATAAACATTATTCCAATTAGTATTAGTATTAATTAATCTTTGCAATTGTTATTCATAATTTCTTGATATTTTATTTGACAAAATTATGTATTTTATTTTAAATAAAATACTAATTTTAGTTTTGTCAAATCAATTAAATTTCAATAAAATAATATAAAATAAAATCTAATTAATTCTGTCAAAAATTGTTAATTTTTTATTTTACAAAATAAGATAAAAAAAACATATATTAATAACTCTTTGCGATACAGAATTTCAGATAATAAAATAATAGCCC
This sequence comes from Polistes dominula, assembly GCF_049000335.1. Lineage (NCBI taxonomy): Eukaryota > Metazoa > Arthropoda > Insecta > Hymenoptera > Vespidae > Polistes > Polistes dominula. Next base: position 2,321,109 of record NW_028301049.1, on the reverse strand, counting down.
TATGTTGCATACAAAATTTTATTACGTTTCAAATGAAACAAAATTTATATATTTTTTATTAATAAATATATAACATAATGTAAAAACATCAAAAATTAATGACGAAGGATTAATAACCAATTGCTTAGCGTAAATAAGATGAAATAGAAACGTAAGAGTACGTGTAAAAATTGCAATATTATTTCGAGATGGGACTAAAAATGTCCCACCGTGCATTACGATGTATCAAAAAAGTGGGACACTTTTGTGTCCTCAAAGAGTTAATTGATCATTAATATAATAATAAATCCAAACAAAATTTCATCATTGACGTATGTATTTTTTAACATGCTGACATTTGACCATGTGAATCTTGACATTCTCCAATTTGGTTCTTTCAACTATAACCATAACCATTGAACAAATTTTGTCCGTCTTGTTAGTTCCAATTTGCAGCAGATCGAATTTCAACGATATTTCTTGTCGCACCACTTTCGAATGGTTTCTCATTAACGTTTAAAAAAATAAAAAATAAAAGAAACAGAGAGAGAGAGAGAGAAAAGAAAAAAAGATAAAAAGTGGTAAGTGAAAAGTAGACGTTAACGAAAGAAATAAAATAATAAATAAATAAATAAAGAAAGAAAGAAAGAAAGAAAGAAATAAAGAAAGAAATAAAGCTTGCTAGTTGATGCATTTTATTTCACCTGTCGAACAGTTTTATTTCGAAAGTAAATAAATTTTTTTTTCTCTTCTCTTCTCCTGAATGCGGCGAATCTGCTATTTATTATTCTCCCTCACTTTTCTTTTTTATTTTTATTCCATTCTCTTCTTTCTTTCTCTCTTTCTCTCTCTCTCTCTCTCTCTCATATCGATTTTTTAATAGAAGAACTTAACAAGAATAAAACAGGAAATAATAGAAGAAGAAGAAGAAGAACGACGTGATTTTCTAGAGTACCAAATCGTTCCAACTTAAGAATTCGAAATTATTATTTGTATTCAATACACATGGCAAACCTAATTCAACCATAATTCGTTTTCACTGAAAAAGTAGACAAGTTTCTTTACGAGTTTTTAAATTATGTAATATTCGTGAGATTTTTCTCTCTCGTTTTCTTATCGAAAGAATCATTATTATAACCTTTTTCCAACAAAAATTCCTATAACATTATTATTTTTATTTTTTTTTTTTAACATTTATCTAAAATTATTGGAAATATTTATTTAATTAATTTTAATACGATCTTAAATCTATATATATATTAAGGTGGGTCAAAAAAATCAATTATTTTTTTTTTTACAAGTGCCACGGAAAAATGGGTTGCTAGACACCCAAATGATTTTTTCACGAGTGCCTTACAATAAACAAGTAATATAAATAAATTAAAATACAACCCATTTACCATAACTCAGTTGTTTTCTGGTCCATTTAAATCTCCTCTTGAATAAAATATTGTATCATAGTTCATCCTGCTAAGAAAACATTAAAATAACAGGAAAATGAAAGAGACCAATTATTATTATAATATTAACCCCTTAAGGAAGAATTTTTTTTTTTTTTTTAAACCAACCAAAAGAAAATCATTTTTGGCTCAACGTAATACAAAGTCGCACAAGTTAACTTGAGCTTTCTACTTAAGGGGTTAATGGTAAGCGGTCTTTAGCTAGATTCTACTTGCCATGGAATGTATAGCATATCAAAATATGATAAACATTACATGGAAAGTAATATCCATTGCCCGGGTCTAACCTCGAGGAGGTAACCGCTTCTGAAGACCCAAGAGGGATGTGCATCGTAAAGATGCCACCATCCGAATGTAATTCAAAGAAATGAACCTAACTCTTAGGCCCCACCATAAGAGTACCATCTGAAAAATCCTTAAAATTATTATGGATAATACAGAAAAAAATATGAATACCTAAAAAAAGACAAAATAATAAATGAGGAGTACAACCTGAAAAGAAATTCAATAGAATCATCGATGTTTGTTAGTTAAAACTAACACACCCTAGAATAATTTCAATATATGCACATATGGAAATTACAAGTTATGGATATTCTATATTTAATAAATTTTAATCTACCTAAAGTATAGTATAATAAAAAGAAATATATATAATATTAAATGGTACCTGTAAAGAAAAAAGATATTAGATGGTACCTGTAAAAATATAATACTTCATTTACTTATAAAAATAATTATTTTATACTACCATATTGTTTACCATAACTCAATCCTCTTCTAGTCCACATCCCACTCCTCTTGGACAAAATTTTCTATCATAGTTCATCCTGCCAACAAAACTTAAAAAAGGATAGAACTGAAATTAAAAAAAAATAATATTTTTAAGATAAAAATTTCACGATTTTGGACTTATCCATGGTACCTGTAAAAATATAATACTTCATTTATCTGTTAAAATAATTATTTTATCCTACCATATAGTTTACCATAACTCAGTCCTCTTCTGGTCCTTTGTAATCTTCTCTTGAAAAGAATTTTGACATCGTCTCCATAGTTCATCCTGCTCACAAAATATTAAAAATAGGATGATTGAAGGAGGGAAGGATTTTAGGTAAAGACATGATTTCTCCCAATTATTGGAGGTAGGACAAAATCATGGCTCGCGTAGGGCAGGGTCGCATCCCTGAAGTAGACCCTTTCTTTGCGAAGAAACCAAAGAAAGAATCTACCCGCTACCCATGGAAACAAGAAACTGAAAACGAATCTGAAAAAGAAAAAGATTATTTTGGGGGTCTGAAAAAATGCAATGAATGCATCGAAGGAAAAGTTCATGATGAAAAATCCGATGCACTTACAAGTGCATTAGAATTAATCATATTCTGAAACATAATAAAATGAAAATTAAATTTCTAATACCTAGAAAAAAAGATATATTAAAAAATATTATAAAATAATTAGTTTCTATGAATAAAATGAAGAAGGAAGAAAGGTGTGGAGTAATTGGAAATGAAAAAATGATATGATATTAAAGTGAGGTGAGATTCTAAATGGGATTGTACTCTATAAAATCAAATTTATCAAATACTCGATTTATTTTTGGTAATAAAAATCTCTGGTAATTGATGGTGGTAATTCCAACGATGTTCACCTATAACAGAAAGAAAACTATATTAATTACTTCCATTCTTAAAAAACCACAATAAATTATTGACGAGCAAAATAATAAAACAATCAAAATATCAAATGACCAACGAGCTATTCGCAAAAATTCAACCATGCTGTTGAATTTGCAAATAACTCATTGAGTCCATAGTTGCCCTCTTGAGCCACAATTAAGTGGGGGCCTCTTCGGCAATTAGCCTCTTCTTTCTTGATGCCTACTGTCGGACATTCCCTACGTGCGAGCATGAAAAGAATCATTGACCAAAAACGTCAATCGTTCCCAAAAAGTATTCTCATAATTTAGCATGTTACAACGATCAATGATATAGAATCAGAATCGTCCCTGATTCTAAATTATAAAATGAAAAAAAAACCCGACCTAACCAACCCTAACACAACCCTGAAAATAAAAATGTGATTAGTAAAACATCCTGAGCTTTTTTTTACATAGAAAATAATTATTACCTTTTGATCGAGAGATATCTCTTCGTCGAAAGGAATATTATTAACCATGTAAATTATCGATTCTATTCTAATACCATACCGTTGTAACATGCTAAATTATAGTCCTACAGTTTAGAAACGACTTCAAGACATTTTCACCCAATTACTCTCAACTGCTTATAACATTAATATAAATGAAATACATTTCATATTACAATACCTATGAAATAATTTCATTTATTTTTCTATCATACATACCATTTTGCAAAATAATTCCGATGTTCGTTGTATAACTCTGTTAAATAATTATTACAAAATAAATTCGCGTTTACCGTTAGCTATCCTAGCTCGTGGACAATCAATGAACTAAGAGTTCATCGACTGTGCACATGTTACACGAGCACATTTAATCGAATGTCCGAGCAGTTTATTAAGCTAATCGATGAACCTAGTAACACTTCGCACTTTTACTATCAAATAATAAAAACGAATTGAAATAAAAATAATACTAAAAATGCAATGCATTTCTTTGCAATATATTGTTATTTAATTTATATTGATTTATATCAAACATTTCAAAGACAAAATCGCGATAGTGCGAAGTGTTAAACCTGTTATACTTAAAACTAAGTATCAAATTCATCAAAGATTTTGCGAATTTAATTTCGATTATATCTCGTTCGAGATAGAATCGATAAATAAATCTTTCAAATGGTTGCAAATACCCTTGAATCATGATACATATTAAAAATGATAGAATTGTCACAAAATAAATTTACTAGGTAAGCATGATAGAATAAAAAAGATAAAATTTTGTGACAATTCTATATAAAAAAAACCCGGAGATGGGACTTGCACTATTAAAGTGCAAGTGTACCATGTGCTTTTCCAGGGTCCTACATACTTAAAATTAAAGTTTCACATTCACTCAGAGAATACACGCATACCCACCCATTCACTCCACGGTTCTCACACATACCACCAGGGTGCAAAAGCCTACACTAGAGAGCATGCCCCGGGGCACCTCCGTCACCCTAGTTCAACCGCGTATTTCTAAACTTACATGCTAATAGGTTACGTACCAGTTGCTGTAATCGTCTGTCAAGGCTAGTGATTATTGCAAATAAAACTACTGCAAAATACAAGTATACACTAGTATATGTGCATACTAGTTATATACGTGTATGTTTCCACTAATAAATGTGGGTGACTCTACTATGCAAAACGATTATTAAAAAAAAAAAAAAAATTCGTACGCACGCGTGACTTTACAAGTTATTTTTATTTTAATAACTTTTTCAAAAATACGCGGAATTACACGTATCCCGAACGATGTACAATGCACCACCTACTACGCACACACAGGTGCACTGTACACCGTGCAATCACTAGCACAATGACAGCCGCCAAAGGAAAACTTAATAACTAATAACCCATGCAATCTTTTTTCTCACCCATACGTGTAACACCTGGGTAACACGCATAAATGAGAACGAAGAATGCATAGGGGGGGAGAAAAGGGGGTATTAGTATATTAGTTGCTGAAAATCCTAATCTAAAAATTGATTAATACAATAAAATATATATTCTCAAATAAATCTAAGCGGACTATGACTCTACAAGTCTTTAAGACTTTCAAAAAAAAAAAGATATTAAAAATTGAAAATAATTAAAAAACCTCGGACGACTCCTTTGATTCAGTTGGCTGTTCTAATTAAAGAACTGGGCTTTTTATAGCCGCCACTTAATTGCCAGAGTTTATCCGTTCGCGAAAGGGGTTTGTCTTCTTGCTCATTTATTTATAATATCGAAATTAATAGCGATTAAATAAACTAAGTACGAAGCAATGCATGTAAGACATTTATTACATGCTTTATTGGTACGAAATCGAGTAAATTAATACTCGATTTCACCACTACTAAAACCCGAATCAAACACGTAATAAAAAATAAAAGTGCATTTAAGTAATTTGCACTGTAAATTAAAATGAATTTAACCGATAAGACAAGAAGACCTATCCTAAACTAATGAAACATACATACAATGAAATATACAGTTTCATGAGCCATTCCAAAAGAGGAATAATCCTTTTTTGGAATAAACTCATGTGCTCGTCAATAATTTTTTTGGTAAAAATTACAACCAGTAGCTCGTGCCGATTCGGACCTTTCATCCTCGGCATGATTGAGCACTGGAGGGACTTTAAATAAAAACTCAGGGTTTAAGAAGTTCTGCGATGGCTCCAAAACACTCCTACTTCGTAGAAAATGGTCCCAGCTGCATCCCTCGTCCACCAGGTCCATCGGAGAATTTCTTGATGCACTTTTCCTTGCACTCACTCACTCACTCGCGTGACTCTAATAACGCGGTAAACGAATATAAGAAACTATAGATGAGTTTCTTATCGCGAAACCGAAATTTCTCTTATACGGCGAACAACACTGACTCTACATACGCGTATAATTTGAATTTAATTTACGCCCGCCCGGTCACTGACTCTACTTCACGATCAAAATTGTACTTTTTAATTAATCGAACAAACACTGACTCTACTTTAAAAACTGCATTGCACGCAGTCAAATGCAAACACACGAAAATTTCACTCCCGGTCACTTCACTGACTCTACTTTCGCGAACAGTCTGTACGACTGTTATAAATAAAAAAACAACTTTATACGAACAAATACACTATTGTAATTAACTGCATTGCTCGCAGTTATAGATGATTCTAAATCCGTGATATTAAAATTATATAATATAAACGAACAAATACTGACTCTATTTCGCGATAAAAATTTGATTTTAATTATTCGGACAAACACTGACTCTACTTTTACAACTGCATACCGGACAGTTGAAATATAAAAACCCGACACACGTCTTACCTGTGAACAAAAAAAAAGAAAAATGAAACGATTAGAATCATTGTTATCATTTAAAAATCACATAAAATTATTGAAGAAATGTTTAATACAAAAGTTAACTTACCTTTTCATCTTTTTAGATGATGCCCGACAGGTATCCTACCTTTAAAGATGACGATGCTGTAGACGGTTCAAACGACGGAGAAACTTTACGTGTTTCTTATCACGAACACGGCACTGACTCTATTTCGCGATTTAATTTTACTTTAATTATTCGAACAAACACTGACTCTAATTTTTATTAACTGCATTGCACGCAGTCAAAAAATTCAAACACTCACACTGCTTACCCTTCTGAAATAAGAAAAAAGTACAAAACGATTAGAATCATTATTATCATTTCAAAATTATAACTAATTATTAAATTAAATGTTTAATATCAAAATTAATTTACCTTCTATCTTCAGTGACGAATGCCCGATGGGTCTCCTACCCTTAAGATGACGATGCGCGCGCGTTTAAATCGAATAAAAGAAACTTTCGGAGTTTCTTTACCCGAACAAAACCGACATTTTTATATACGGCGAACAAACACTGACTCTAATTCGCGATTTTGTTGAACGATGCAAGCAAACGATCCATTCATTGCCAACACGCACGATTGCAATGGTAGTCTGAAACAGAAAAATAAAAAAAAACTATTAATATCATCGTTATAATATAAAATCACATTGAAATTATCATCAAAATGTTTGATAGAAAAATTATACTTACTTGTAGACTCCTATGATGAATGCCCGATGGGTCTCCTACCCTTAAGTTGACGTTGACCAGTAGACGGTAACGAAAATAAAAAACTATAATAAAGTTTTTTATTACAAACGCGAACGCGAACGCGATCGCGACCGAGACGTGTTTTAAACCGACCGCACTACACGTCAAAAAATCGACTGAAAGAATGTACATGATAAAAGTTACTACAAAATAAATCGAGTATTATTATGTGAAATATAATATGAAGATGAAAATTTAAAGGAAAACAATGAGAGGAATGTGAATATGATATTAATTAGGAACATGAAAGAAACCAATTATTATTATAATATTAATGATAAGCAGTCTTTAGCTAGATTTCACTTGCCATGGAATGTAGAGCATATCAAAATATGATAAACATTACATGGAAAGTAATATCCATTGCCCGGGTCTAACCACGAGGAGGTAACCGCTTCTGAAGACCCACGAGGGATGTGCATCCTAAAGATGCTCACATCCGAATATAATTTAAAGGAATGAACCTAACTCTTAAGCCCCACCATAAGAGTACCATCCGAAAAATCGTTAAAATTACTATCGAAAATACCAGAGAAAAATTTCAATACTAAAAAATACAAAATGATAAACAAAAGGAGTGTAATCTGAAAAGAAATTCAATAGAATCATCGATGATACTTAAAACTAACATACCCTAGAATAACTTCAACTTATAGAAATACAATCTATATATACATTTACATACATAATTTTCAATCTACATAAAATAAAGTATAATAATTAAAAAGAGTATACAATTAAGAGTTGTCCCATGGAACCTATAAATAAAGAAAATACAGTAAAAATAATGATCACACATGTGAGATGCTACAAAGAGAATTATATAAAGATACAAATTTTCATTTTATTTATACAAATAATTATTTTATACTATCCTACATTACCAAGTACACTTCTTGTTCCTTTATGGTCCGTCTTTATGGTCCTCCTTTGGTCCACCTGTGGTCGTTTCTTCACTATAGTCCAACCTGCAACAGAAAACAAAGGGATAAAAAAGAGTTAAAATATAAAAGGGATAGGAAAAAAGGGTGGATGGGTATAACTTTTAAAGCGGAACTTTTCACGATTTTTTTTTTTAAGTGGTTTCCCCCCGATTGGACTAGTCCACTGACTCTAAATTTAGGAGAAACCTACACTAAATGTTCAGTCCAACACCGTATACTACTGCGAACTTACGGAAATGAATCCTTGGGTCCGTCTAACAATTAGCGGAAGATGTTTTCCCTTACAATGAAGCTTCAGTTTCCCATACTAAATGCATATCTATCTATGCACATCAAAAAGCCAAAAAAGAAAAAAAAGAAAAAAAAGACGGTAGTTCCAGCTTAAAAGTTAAATGAACATGATTCTATCCTTGGGAGTAAGATAGAATCATGGCTCGCGTGGGCAGGGTCGCATCCCTGAAGTAAATTCTTTATTGGTAAATGGTACCACCCTTTACGAACAAAAAATTTACCCGCTACCCATAAAACCGCATCTGAAACAGAAATTTTTAATCAATATTAATAGAATTTTATTTGCAATATAAGTAATTGGAGCATTTTATATTACCTTTCGATCCAGGAATGAAATCAAGTTAAAGACAGTCATCTGATAAACTGAAAAACTAAGTTCATATTAAAATTATTTTTTATTCAAAGTACGTTAATGTGTATGTAACGTTTAAACCAATGTATATGCGTTGAAACAATCTGAAAAATAATTAAAGTGTATTAGAATATTAAAATATTTGTAAATTAATCGATAGAAGTATTAATTTTTGTTTAAAAGTACGAGATATATTATTGGAGTACCTTCCTCTTCGAAATTCACTTATAGACTGAGCTGTTGTTCCCTAAAACAAAACTTTGATTAGAAAGTTGTTTATGATTTTTCTTGTGTTGATTATTTCTGCAACGGTAATAATAATTCTAATAAAGAAAATTCAATATTATAACGTACAGATTTTATTATTTTATTTATTCTAAAGTAAGTATTTTATTGTTCATGAGCGGTGATGACTTCGAGTGTTAAATTATGCTGTAATATAAGAAGGATGTATTAGAATAATAAAATAATTATTAATTAATCAAAAGAAGTATCGATTATTATTTAGAAGTACGGAATATACTTTCGGAGTACCTTCCTCTTCGAAATTCACTTATAGACTAAGCCGTTGTTCTCTAAAACAAAACATTCATTAGAAAGTTGTTTATATGACTTCATATATGTTGATCATGTGTGCAACGGTCATTATAATTCTAATAAAGAAAATTCAATATTATATCGTTCCAATTTTAACATTATTTTTATTCTAATGTAATTAATTTATTGTTCATGCGCAGTGATGACTTCGAGTGTTAAATTATGCTGTAATATAAGAAGGATGTATTAGAATAATAAAATAATTATTAATTAATCAAAAGAAGTATCGATTATTATTTAGAAGTACGGAATATATTTTCGGAGTACCTTCCTCTTCGAAATACACTAACAGACTGAGCTGTTCTTCTCTAAAACAAAACATTAATTAGAAAGTTGTTTATGATTTTTCTTATGTTGATTATTTCTGCAACGGTAATAATAATTCTAATAAAGAAAATTCAATATTATAACGTACAGATTTTTTTATTTTATTTATTCTAAAGTAAATATTTTATTGTTCATGAGCAGTGATGACTTCAAGGGTTTAATTGTCCTGTAATATAGGTAAAGTGTATTAGAGTAATAAAATAATTGTTAATTAATCGATAGAAGTGTCGATTATTGTTTAAAAGTACGAGATATATTATTGGAGTACCTTCCTCTTCGAAATTCACTTACAGACTGAGCTGTTATTCTCTAAAACAAAACATTAATTAGAAAGTTGTTTATGATTTTTCTTATGTTGATTATTTCTGAAACGGTAATAATAATTCTAATAAAGAAAATTCAATATTATAACATACAGATTTTATTATTTTATTTATTTGTAAGTAAGTATTTTATTGTTCATGAGCAGTGATGACTTCGAGTGTTAAATTATGCTGTAATATAAGAAGGATGTTTTAGAATAATAAAATAATTATTAATTAATCAATAGAAGTATCGATTATTATTTAAAAGTATGGAATATACTTTCGGAGTACCTTCCTCTTCGAAATTTACTTATGGACTGACCCATTGTTCTCTAAAACAAAACTTTGATTAGAAAGTTGTTTATGATTTTTCTTATGTTGATTATTTCTGCAACGGTAATTAAAATTCTAATAAAGAAAATTCAATATTATAACGTTCAGATTTTATTATTTTATTCATACTAATGTAATTATTTTATTGCTTCTGCGCAGTGATGACTTCAAGGGTTTAATTGTTCTGTAATATAAGTAGAGTGTATTAGAGTAATAAAATAATTGTTAATTAATCGATAGAAGTGTCGATTATTGTTTAAAAGTACGAGATATATTATTGGAGTACCTTCCTCTTCGAAATTCACTTATAGACTGAGCCGTTGTTCTCTAAAACAAAACATTAATTAGAAAGTTGTTTATATGACTATTTTTTTATGTTGAGCATGTGGGCAACGGTTATAGTAATTCTAATAAAGAAAATTCGAGACTATAACGTTCCGATTTGAACATTCTTTTCATTCTAATGTAATTAATTTATTGTTCATGAGCAGTGATGACTTCAGGGGGTAGCATTCTCATCTGCAAGAATATCATATGGAAATTATTTTCTATTCAAAGTATGTTAATGATAATTTAATATGATTAAACAAATTTAAAAACAATCTAAAATATGAAGAGAATATATTAGAATATTATAATAATTGTCAATTATTAGAAGAAAGTGTGTATTGTTTTTAAAAGAACGGAATATAGGTCAGGAGTACCGTCTTCTTCAAAATCAGCTGTTAAACTAGGTCATTGTCCTCTATGAAGTTTTCTTTCATTCAATGTTGTTGATATGATTTTCCGAACGTTGCGCATGTGCCTAACTAAAATAATCAACCTAATTAATAGAATTTAAGATGAAAACGTTCTGATTTGTATTTTTTTGCATTTTTAAGTAATCATTTTATCGCTCATGCGCAGTGATAACTTCCAGGAGTAGATTTTTCATCTGCAAGAATATTACATGGAAGTTATTAATTAGGAAGTTAAAAAGAAATTAATTACAATTATAACTTTTATTGTAAGCAGTCGTTAGCTAGTTTTTACTTTCAATGGAATGTTTAACACATAAAAAAAATATGTTAAACATTATACCGAAAGTAAAATACCATTGCCCGGGTCTAACCACGAGGAGGTAACCGCTTCTGAAGACCCACGAGGGATGTGCATCCTAAAGATGCTCACATCCGAATATAATTTAAAGGAATGAACCTAACTCTTAGGCCCCACCATAAGAGTACCATCCGAAAAATCGTTAAAATTATTATCGAAAATACCAGAGAAAAATTTCAATACTAAAAAATACAAAATGATAAACAAAAGGAGTGTAATCTGAAAAGAAATTCAATAGAATCATCGATGATACTTAAAACTAACATACCCTAGAATAACTTCAACTTATAGAAATACAATCTATATATACATTTACATACATAATTTTCAATCTACATAAAATAAAGTATAATAATTAAAAAGAGTATACAATTAAGAGTTGTCCCATGGAACCTATAAATAAAGAAAATACAGTAAAAATAATGATCACACATGTGAGATGCTACAAAGAGAATTATATAAAGATACAAATTTTCATTTTATTTATACAAATAATTATTTTATACTATCCTACATTACCAAGTACACTTCTTGTTCCTTTATGGTCCGTCTTTATGGTCCTCCTTTGGTCCACCTGTGGTCGTTTCTTCACTATAGTCCAACCTGCAACAGAAAACAAAGGGATAAAAAAGAGTTAAAATATAAAAGGGATAGGAAAAAAGGGTGGATGGGTATAACTTTTAAAGCGGAACTTTTCACGATTTTTTTTTTAAGTGGTTTCCCCCCGATTGGACTAGTCCACTGACTCTAAATTTTGGAGAAACCTACACTAAATGTTCAGTCCAACACCGTATACTATTGCGAACTTACGGAAAAGAATCCTTGGGTCCGTCTAACAATTAGCGGAAGATGTTTTCCCTTACAATGAAGCTTCAGTTTCTCATGCTAAATGCATATCTATCTATGCATATCAAAAAGCCGAAAAAGAAAAAAAAGGAAAAAAAGAAACAAAGACGGTAGCTCCAGCTTAAAAGTTAAATGAACATGATTCTATCCTTGGGAGTAAGATAGAATCATGGCTCGCGTGGGCAGGGTCGCATCCCTGAAGTAAATTCTTTATTTGTAAATGGTACCACCCTTTACGAACAAAAAATTTACCCGCTACCCATTAAACCACTTCTGAAACAGAAATTTTTAATGAATATTAATACAATTTTATTTGCAATGTAAGTAATTGGAGTATATTATATTACCTTCCGATCTAGGAACGCAATCAAGTTGAAGACAGTTATCTGATAAATTGAAAAAATAAATTCATATTAAAATTATTTTCTATTCAAAGTATGTTAATAGGTATGTAACGTTTAAATTAATGTATATGCGTTGAAACAATCTGAAAAATAATTAAAGTGTATTAGAATATTAAAATAATAGTTAAATATTCGATAGAAGTATCGATTATTGTTTGAAAGTACGGAATATATTTTCGGAGTACGTTCCTCTTCGAAATTCACTTATGGACTGACCCATTGTTCTCTAAAACAAAATTTTGATTAGAAAGTTGTTTATGATTTTTCTTATGTTGATTATTTCTGCAACGGTAATAATAATTCTAATAAAGAAAATTCAATATTATAACGTACAGATTTTATTATTTTATTTATTCTAAAGTAAATATTTTATCGCACCACCCAGTGATGACTCTTCGTGGATTAAATTGTGCTGTAATACAAGTAGAGTGTATTAGAGTATAAAAATAATTGTTAATTAATCCATAGAAGTGTCGATTATTGTTTAAAAGTACGAGATATATTATTGGAGTACCTTCCTCTTCGAAATTCACTTATAGACTGAGTTATTGTTCTCTAAAACAAAACTTTGATTAGAAAGTTGTTTATGATTTTTCTTATGTTGATTATTTCTGCAACGGTAATAATAATACTAATAAAGAAAATTCAATATTATAACGTACAGATTTTATTATTTTATTTATTCTAAAGTAAGTATTTTATTGTTCATGAGCAGTGATGACTTCGAGTGTTAAATAATGCTGTAATATAAGAAGAATGTATTAGAATAATAAAATAATTATTAATTAATCAATAGAAGTATCGATTATTATTTAAAAGTACGAATATACTTTCGGAGTACCTTCCTCTTCGAAATTTACTTATGGACTGACCCATTGTTCTCTAAAACAAAACTTTGATTAGAGAGTTGTTTATGATTTTTCTTATGTTGATTATTTCTGCAACGGTAATTAAAATTCTAATAAAAAAAATTCAAGATTATAACGTTTAAATTTTAACATTCTTTTCATTCTAATGTAATTAATTTATTGTTCATGCGCAGTGATGACTACGAGTGTAAATTATGCTGTAATATAAGTAGAGTGTATTAGAATATTAAAATAATTGTTAATTAATCGATAGAAGTATCACTTATTATTTAAAAGTACGGAATATATTTTCGGAGTACCTTCCTCTTCGAAATACACTAATAGACTGAGCTGTTATTCTCTAAAACAAAACTTTGATTAGAAAGTTGTTTATGATTTTTCTTATGTTGATTAATTCTGCAACGGTAATTAAAATTCTAATAAAGAAAATTCAATATTATAACGTTCAGATTTTATTATTTTATTTATTCTAAAGAAAGTATTTTATTGTTCATGAGCAGTGATGACTTCGAGTGTTAAATTATGCTGTAATATAAGACGAATGTATTGGAATAATAAAATAATTATTAATTAATCGATAGAAGTGTCGATTATTGTTTAAAAGTACGAGATATATTATTGGAGTACCTTCCTCTTCGAAATTTACTTATGGACTGACCCATTGTTCTCTAAAACAAAACTTTGATTAGAAAGTTGTTTATGATTTTTCTTATGTTGATTATTTCTGCAACGGTAATTAAAATTCTAATAAAGAAAATTCAATATTATAACGTTCAGATTTTATTATTTCATTCATACTAACGTAATTATTTTATTGCTTCTGCGCAGTGATGACTTCAAGGGTTTAATTGTCCTGTAATATAAGTAGAGTGTATTAGAGTAATAAAATAATTGTTAATTAATCGATAGAAGTGTCGATTATTGTTTAAAAGTACGAGATATATTATTGGAGTACCTTCCTCTTCGAAATTTACTTATAGACTGAGTTGTTGTTCTCTAAAACAAAACATTATTTAGAAAGTTGTTTATGATTTTTCTTATGTTGATTATTTCTGCAACGGTAATTAAAATTCTAATAAAGAAAATTCAATATTATAACGTTCAGATTTTATTATTTCATTCATACTAATGTAATTATTTTATTGCTTCTGCGCAGTGATGACTTCAAGGGTTTAATTGTCCTGTAATATAAGTAGAGTGTATTAGAGTAATAAAATAATTGTTAATTAATCGATAGAAGTGTCGATTATTGTTTAAAAGTACGAGATGTATTATTGGAGTACCTTCCTCTTCGAAATTCACTTATAGACTGAGTTATTGTTCTCTAAAACAAAACATTATTTAGAAAGTTGTTTATGATTTTTCTTATGTTGATTATTTCTGCAACACAAATTAAAATTCTAATAAAGAAAATTCAATATTATAACGTTCAGATTTTATTATTTCATTCATACTAATGTAATTATTTTATTGCTTCTGCGCAGTGATGACTTCAAGGGTTTAATTGTCCTGTAATATAAGTAAAGTGTATTAGAGTAATAAAATAATTGTTAATTAATCGATAGAAGTGTCGACTATTGTTTAAAAGTACGAGATATATTATTGGAGTACCTTCCTCTTCGAAATTCACTTACAGACTGAGCTGGTATTCTCTAAAACAAAACTTTGATTAGAAAGTTGTTTATGATTTTTCTTATGTTGATTAATTCTGCAACGGTAATAATAATTCTAATAAAGAAAATTTAATACTATAACGTACAAATTTTGTTATTTTATTTATTCTAAAGTAAATATTTTATTGTTCATGAGCAGTGATGACTTCGACTGTTAAATTATGCTGTAATATAAGAAGGATGTATTAGAATAATAAAATAATTATTAATTAATCAATAGAAGTATCGATTAATATTTAAAAGTACGGAATATACTTTCGGAGTACCTTCCTCTTTGAAATTCACTTACAGACTAAGCCGTTGTTCTTTAAAACAAAACATTGATTAGAAAGTTGTTTATATGACTTCATATATGTTTATCATGTGTGCAACGGTAATTAAAATTCTAATAAAGAAAATTCAATATTATAACGTACAAATTTTATTATTTTATTTATTCTAAAGTAAATATTTTATTGTTCATGAGCAGTGATGACTTCGAGTGTTAAATTATGCTGTAATATAAGAAGGATGTATTAGAATAATAAAATAATTATTAATTAATCAATAGAAGTATCGATTAATATTCAAAAGTACGGAATATACTTTCGGAGTACCTTCCTCTTCGAAATTCACTTACAGACTAAGCCGTTGTTCTTTAAAACAAAACATTGATTAGAAAGTTGTTTATATGGCTTGTTTTTATGTTGATCATGTGTGCAACGGTAATTATAATTCTAATAAAGAAAACTCAATATTACAACGCTCCGATTTTAACATTCTTTTTATTCGAATGTAATTATTTTATCACTCATGCGCAGTGATGTCTCTTCGTGGTTTAAATTTTCCTACAAACAGTAAATTATTCTTGTTATGACAATTTCTACCTCTCCAGAATCTCTATCATTTCAAATAACCACGTATAACTGTAAAATAATAATTAACAAATGAATTCCAGCCACTTTTGAAATAAACTTTTTCATCACTTTAAGACATTTTTTCGTGTTACAAAATCTTAACGATTTTATATATATATTTCTAACAAATTACTTTTCAGAATGAAAGGATTATGTAAAAATGTAACTATTATGATAACTAACTCGATTTTGTTTTTTTGGGAAAATGGAATTAGGTTACTTTTAAAATAAACGGCTCATATAATAAGTTCTAACTTTGAAGTGTATAACCTGCAGAATATCTATACATATATATAGATATATATATAGATAGATATATGTATGAGTAAGCAAATAGAGGTTGGAATTTTCTTATTCTTCGTAGTAGAAGTTTGCCAGCGTAATTTCGAATGAGTTAGAATAGATCGTAGAAAGTGCATATATCGTGCGTAAAACTTTTTACCAACCATTTCCAGACTACCAGATAGGTGTATAGTATATATATGTTAGAAATGTTAGTAGTGGTACGTATTATTACCTACATATGATTCGGAAATTCGTATGAATTTCAAAATGTCATGGACTATATTTCGAAAAGTTTTCCTTCCTTTTTAAAGAAGTTTCTACGTTAGTGAAGAGGTTTCTTCTATCGAATCCAATGTCGCCTTCTTATCGTCTACTTCTTCTTCTTCTTCTTCTTCTTCGAAAAAAAAAAAACTTTTCGCTTAACTAACGTCAAATTAATCGACTTTTACGATACACACACACACACATACATACACAAATTCACTTAAAAATTCTATTCGATTTATACTTCGACATTTTCTCTTTTTCAACTTTTTATATTTTTATTTTATTTTATTTTTTTTTTTTTACTTTCTTTCTTTAACTTATATCGTTTCTCTTTTTCAACATTTTTTTTGTTTCACAGATTCAATTATTTATTTTCTTTTTTATTATTTTAATAAATAATACTTCTTTTTTGTATATAATTAAAATTATTTATTTCTATTTATTTCCTTTAGCAAACTACAAATCTTAATAAAATTATTTAAAAATTGCGATACATAATTCACTTTTAAAAACTATAATGGTATAATAGTTTTTTTTTCTTTTTTTTTATGATTTTAAAATACACATCTAACTATTACGATTGTTATTTATTATTTATTTTATTTTTTATATTTTCTTTTCGCAAAGATGCTTGAAAAAAAGTACAACCGTCAAAGATCGACTTAACAAAGTTGACTTTAGTATGTCAAGACATCATACATATCAAACACACAGATGTACTCTTTGAAAAAGGTTCTTCTTCCTTCTCGACAACGACATTCATGATATCAGTCAAATGAAAGTAATAAAACGAAAGGAAAAAAAGTAAAAGAAATAAAGAAATAAATAAAGAAAGAAAGAAAAAAAGAAAGAAAGAAAATGTAGCATTTACCTTACCTTGATTCGTGCAAAGAACTTTTCTTTACATTTATTCCTTTCTTACCATTTTCATTCATTCATTCTTTCATCCATTCATTTATTCATTCATTCATTCATTCATTTTTTCATACTGAAACCTTTTAGCTCATTTCCCGAATAAAAATCTTTTCATAATAATTTTTTTTTCATCCCCCAAACCCCACTTTCCAATTTATATTAGTTTCATCGAATGTTTCGTTTAGTGAAATCATTACTCTCAAAGTATTATTATTATTATTATTATTATTTGTGGTTAAATTTTTATAAAAGATTAATGGAAATATTACAATAAAAATTATACTAATTAACTTAAACGAGAAAGAGTAGAGTAAAATAGAAGAACATCGATTATGTTACCTAAAATTTTCTATAATCTCTCATATTCGTTATTTTCGAAACGATAAGTGAGAGACCCTAACCGATTTTCATTCATCGTAATAATAATTGCAATTGTTTCTAGCTTCTGGAAACGTTTCAACGTACTTTTAGGATAATTACCTCCTACCATCCCTCATTGAAATCACTTTTGTAACGATAATAATGATAATAATCCACCGACGTATTTCAAAGTAAGTGCCAACATTATATTACATGATGTTTCAGAAGAGACATTACACGTTTATGTACAAAAATCTATACATATATGTATACAGGGTAATTCAGCAACACTTGTCACGTAAATGGTTCCAAAAATATGATAGTTGTAGAAAAGTGGATAAGATATTTTAACCCTTTGCACTAGCGCCCGGCAGATTTGAGTGACAACTCGAGTGGCGCTGATACGGCGCCCATCTGTCAAGACGAATCGAATGATTTGCAACATTAAATATAAAACCTGACAATGACCAATAAAAACTATTCGGAAAATATCTGTTCCGTTCGTTGTCGAAACTAAAGGATGACGAAAACTTGACATAACCCTGACACGACCACGACACGACCACGACACGACCATGACGTGGAAGAACTGTATTGAAGCGAGCTTGTTTGCCAGTTTACACTTTCGTTGATCTTCAAAAATATTAATGTTGCATATCATTGGATTCGTCTTGACAGCCGCTATCCAAAAATAAGTAATAAAATATAACATTGTATTTAAAAAAACAAAATTGACCGATAAATCTCGAAAATGTCTCAACCTAGCAAAAAAATATACTAATTTCATATTGTAGTCCTGAATTTTTCATGCAACTATTTTTCTTATCCACTTTTCTGCTACTAGGAACAATTTAGTGGCAAGAGCTGGTAAATCACCCTGTATATAAACAGAATATGTGGATTGATATTTGAAATTACGATGATAACAGCATAGCGTTCGTTCAACCGTATTTCGCGAGATGAACGAGAGAAATAAATAAAAAATAAAAAAAGAAAAAGGATACTAGAAAAGGATCAAAAAGAATACTCGCTAGAAAATAACGTAAACGGATTACTTGTAGTGGGTAAAACCATCGCTCAACTATAACAATCCCGCGAGATATACTTTATTTAAACAATAATAACCGTAATACATTTTACCCCGTACATTGTACGACCAACATATATACATATATATGTATTGTCTTGTATAAGACATTTTATTCTTTTGAAAAGTTGTTGGAAAGAAAAAAAGAAAATAAAATTACAAATAACGAAGAAAAATGTTGCAAAATTTTTAACGATTCCCCCCAAAAATTGATATATGTATACTAAACCTAATGTTAAAACAATTGATCATACGATGAAAAACTCCTTATGTTAGATTTATTTTTTAAAATTACAGTATAATAAATTTCAAAACTTTTTCTATCAAACAACCACCACCACCATTGCCACCCCTTTCCTAAGTAATTCTCAAGAAGACTAATAATTCAAACAATTAATTTATTTTACTCGTAAACAATGCGCGACAACCAATACTATTACAAATTAGATTTGTTTCAGACTACAATTTGTAACAAAGAATTAACAAATAAAAAAAATATAATAAAAATATTAAATATTTATACACAATTAAAAGTTTCTTCACCATTCAACTGTTTTGTTTTATTCTTTTGTTTTTTTTTTGTTTCTTCTCTTCGTTTATTTCATTTCCATCATTCTCAACCCACTACTTCACCTTATCATCTTGTTCTTCTTCTTCTTCTTCTTGGTTTGAGTTCATTTTGATGGGAAATTTCCCCCTCCCACTCTTACTGTTCTACCCTACCCCAGGTTGCTTCAAGGGGGTTGGTTTTCTCGTAACCTGACAGCAATTCATCCATTCGTGTCGCGGACGGCGATTAAAGTGTTAAATTAACTGTCTCTACATTTCAAAAGGAGACAGTTATTACTTGCCGCAAGGTGACGCGGTTTACGTAATTGCCGTCTCAACAAACCCCTACACCCCTTTCACCCTATCTCACCCCATCCCATTCAACTCGTCCAATCGTTTTACCCTGTGGAGTAGTAGTATCACAAGGGGGATGTTGCTAACTCGAAAGATTTGCATCTCTTTTTATCTAAAAGCATATTTATCTGTCTCTGGTTTTTTTTTTTTGATTTTTTTGTTTTTTTTTTTTTTCGTAGGAATGTGAGAAATACTTGAAGCAATAAAATGTTAGAACATATAGTTGGATTTAATTTCAATAGAATTAAATTCCCTTTGTTTATTTTTTTTTTCAAGGGAAAAGTCCTTTAGAATAGGGGCGGGGGGAGTGATTTGTATTTATAATTATTTAATAAAATTACTTTTGGTAATTGTTTTACTTTTTTTTTTTTTTTTGAATTTATGTAATCTATTTCAAACTTATTTAATATGTATATATATATATATATAGGATTAAAGTATTTAACATAATTTAAGTGAAGATAATTTGACGATTAATTAAACAGTATAATAATAAATAATAAAAAATTGTGATAGGGGAAAAGATAAAACCAAAAATCCGTGAAAATAAAAAGAAGACAAGAAATAGAAAAAAGTAGTCGAACGAACAGGAACAACACGAATTACACGAAGATGATTTCTGACGAGAGACGAAGAAAGATGAGAAGAAAATAGAAAAAGATAAAAAAAATAAGAAGAAGAAACAGAAGAAATAAAATAAGAAAAATAAGTAGTAGAAGAAGAAGAAGAAGGAGAAATGCAGTTGCAGAAGAGTCTCGTTGCTACTATGGCAGTCCTTATCACTGCTGCGTCCAATGCATAAAGCATAAAGTTCGTATCTCATGCATACATTCATACAAACGTAGAAGATCGTGGCCAAAAAGTAAGAGAGAGGAAACCAAAAGATAGAAAGAGAAAGAGAAAGTGAGAGAGAGGAAGAGAGAGAGAGAGAGAGAAGGTCCACGAAAAAGAGGAAGAAGATGAAGGAAGGATGATGGTTAAAGGTAGAAAGGTCATAACTTACTCTCCCTCTCTCTTTCTGCCAAGATTTATCCAACACTTCTCCCCCTCATCTTTCCACTCCTCATCTCTCTCTCTCTCTCTCTCTCTCTCTCTCTCTCTCTCTCTGGAATCTTCAAAAGACACGAAGGTAAACCCACCCTTAAACTTGATCCCACATCAATGCATATATACCTAGTTTTCTACACATTTACACACTTATATAAACATATACGTAAATGGATATATATATTAGATAAGTGAAATGTTTTAAATAAGTTACTAGAATATAATTTATTATTATAATATATAAATTATTGAATATAGTTTATATATTATAATTAATAGATCATTTTATTATTGATCCATTTGATAAATATCACCCAGTATAATAATATCCATTGGTATAAAAAGAAATCAAGGAAGATCAAGGACACGTATATCGCGAAAGGTAATCGTTGGGGGTGTCTTTTGAAACGTAACTGCGTAGTTCAATTCGAAACTAACCCTTCAACCACCCACCTTCTTTTCCTCGTTCATCCACCCTTTGATACTTTGAACCTATACCTTTCTCCTCTCTTTCTCTTCTAACCTTCACCACCACCTCTTTTCACCCAAACCCCCCACCTGATCCTTCTCGTGTAGGTATAACACATACGACTACGAACCGCTCAAAATTCCATTTTCCTCATGGGAATACATCCGGCAGTTGGTTCATTGAAAAATAGCCCACTTACCGCACACACCATGGCCTCTTTTTTTTACCATGAATCAATCTCTCTCTCTCACTCTTTCTATCATCTAACAGAGGGGGATCTATCGATTCACGTTCGGTTCCATTCCTTATTCTTATTCCTTTTCGTTTCTCCCTGCGTGGCTTCGATTTCATCTCTGGGATTGAAGGGGTTGAGGTTTGTGGGGGTTTGTTGAGGAAGGGGTGTGCTTTTTCTATCGTTGCTTTTTCACTTTTCCATTTTTCTCTTATTCTTTTCTTCCACCCTTTTTTTTTATCTACCCTACGTATCTATCTATCTATCTATCTATCTATCTATCTATCTATCTATCTTTTCGTTATTTTTCTTTTTTATTTTTCTTTCTATCACTCTTGGACTCTTATCTTCAACCTTGGAAAAGTCGGAAAGTCGAATCGAATGGTAAAGTAGGTGAACGACACCGAATCCTGTCGAAGAGAAAACTCGATCTTTCTCTTATTTTCTCGTCGTTCTTTTTTATTTTTCTTTTATTTGTAATACGGATTAGTTTTTAGGATAAAATTTCAATAAATTTTTAGTTATCATTGGATTATTATTTATAATAATACTAGCCTGTGACCAGCCACGCGTTATTGTGGCTCATGTGAGCCAAAATAAAGGTTAGGTTTTGTTCAAATGTTTCGAACATTCATCCAAATCTATGACCAACAGATGGCACTGGACTTAATTATATCTTTGTCTTGTTGTTTTTAAATTAATTAATTATTTTATAAATAACATTAATGTAATAAAAATCTAGCAGTATGCGAGTGCAACATTGTGTTATTATATTGTTGAATAAAAATTATTTTCAATAATTATCTTGTATTAATCAATCATATAAAATCAATAACAAACTTTCTTGCTTCTTCAAAAAATTAATGAAACGATCTTATCTATTATCACGAATATTAAATTCATCCTAACAAAAAACAAAAAGAAATTTACCAAGAAGAAGAAGAAGAAGAAGAAGTATTATCGGTGAACAATAAATAATCTGAAAAGATAGGTAAGAGATAAACTGGGTGTGGGGGGTAGGTAAGAGGGGTTGGTATGAAATGCATTCGTCCTCGTGGGCCATCGTTAAATGCTTAATTGCATTTTACGCTTCATTGTTCATGCCCAGCAGCAAAGGTTCGTTAAGACCACCTAGAAGAATCTAAGAAAAAGGTGTGGTGAATTGGTAGAGTGTTGGGGGTTGGGGTTGGGATTGGGGTTGGCTTGAGGGTGGTTGCTTGAAAATGGATAGTGTGGTGGATATAACTGGCAGGAATAAGAAGAAAACTACGAAGATGAAGAAGATGAAGAAGAAGACGAAGTAGATGATGATGATGATGATGATGATGATTCTGATGCTTTGCGATTTCTAACGGCGTCGAAATAACGAGCTACCGGTTTCAACCCCTGAGAACTCATTTTAATCGGTGATAGGATAACTATGGGGGTGGGCAAGGGTGTCATTAATTACTCCGGATGTAGGAGGTTCTTCCCCTTTAGTTACCAACTCCCTTCCCTTAATTCACAACCCATTTTCTTAACCGTTCAACATTGACTACTTTTCTTTCCACAGCTTTTTTAATTGTTCAATTATTTTTTTTTTTTTACTTTCCTATTCTTATTTTATTTTATTTTATTTTTTATTATTACTTTCTCAATCGTAATAAGTACTCTCGAACTTTATATTTTAAGTAACCTCGAGTTATATACGAATAACCTATACTACTACATTCTCGAAGTGGGTTGAAATCTTTTTTTTTTTTTTTTTTTTTTTAATAAAAATAATAAAATAAAGTTTCTGTAGGTTCTCCAATCGAAAATAAGGGTAAAGGGGGAAAGGGATAGGTTGAAGTGTTCTTAATAAATTCCAAACGAATCGTTTCAAACTTTCTCAATTATATAATTGGACTTTGTAAAAATTTATTTCTTGTTTGGTTTTCTATACCAAGCCACCCTTTGCTTTTTATTTCACGATTGAACGAACAATTGTTTTTCAAGTGGTGAAATAATTAACAATTTAATTATTAACATTAAATATTGTTATAATTGTTGAAAAAAAAATGTATTGTTTCTCGTCTTTTAAAGTGAAAACTTTTTGTTTTTAATCCGTCAAACGTAATTTCATTTAATTGCATTGACTGTGAAACTAAGAAGAAATAAGAAAAAATAAAAAGTTAAATAAAAATGAAAAAGCTTTTGTAAATTGTTCGTCGCTTGTTAAATCTCATTGGAAAATTTGTTGAGAAACTGATCGATAGGGATCCATTCATTGTACACTCATACCAATTTACTAAACTACAAGAATCAATGTCTACGGTTGATTTTCCATTGGTTCGATTCATTTTGCGAGTTATCGAATTAAAAAAAAGAATAAATAAATAAAAACAAAAATAAATAAAAGAATTCGCGAAAAGTTGAACGATGAATGAAGTTTCAAGTTTATCAAGAAGAATGCAAGCGTTTAAAAGTTACTTTTTACGAACTACCCCCTATTCTTTCGATTTTACGAAGTAAATAAAATCAAATAAAATAAATTCTATATATATTGAAGTAAAAGCAATTTCAAAAGAAAAAAGGCGAATTAATTAATTAATTATAAATACATTAAAATAATTGAAAGATAAATAATTAGGTTCGATTAGTCTACGAAATAAATAAAATTAATAAAATAAATAATATATATATATATAATATATTAAATAATAAAATAATATAAATTAATAATATAAAAACATATAAATTTTTATCATTTTTTAATTTAATTATTTTTATTATATATATATATATATATATATATGAAAAATTGTAAAATATAAATTTAAAAAATCTTAAAGAAAAATTTAAATTATACAAATATATAAATTTATATAATTAATTAATATTTTATACATTTAATATAAATTATATATAATATTATATATAATTTATAATTTTATATATTATAATTATATATTTAATTAAGTAAAAAAAATTTCAAAAGAAATAAGAAGAAAAAAAATTAATCATTTAATTAAATATACATTGATATAAAATAAAATCATTAAAAAATAATAAGATAAATGATATACAAGGAAAAACTATATATAAATAATTAGTTGTGATTATGATAAAATGATTATTGATTTGATAATAATAAATATAATTAAAATTGTAATTGTTATATATAAGATATAACTGTTAGCAAAAGTAATTTCAATTTCTAATAATATCCGTGTAAGTATTAACGTTCACAGTCTCATCTATTTTGTATTTAACTCTAATTGTATTATAAATAAATCTCATGAAACACACAGCTAACGAAATTACGAATCGAGGAGTACTATCTTCTAACGTCTTATATGAAAAGGGAAGAAAGTTTACTTGCACACGCTAATTCTGATGGATGACTAAAGTTTAAACTTCGTTTCCAAATACAATACCTGGTGTGTTGGCCTATTTGCTTTTAAATGTGATAAACTTAATATTCGATGGATAAATATAGATATATATATATATATATATATATATATATATGTTTCAAATAATCCAACAAATTATACATTTTCATTCTAATCATATTTTATAATGATAAATAATAATAAACAAATTAAATGATTATTCATCATTTTTATAATATTTCAATTCATTGATCGAATAAATCTGAATGAAATTATAATCATGATTATCTTCATTATATTTACATTGAAATATTAAATATTTATTTAATAATAAAATAATTATATAACAAAAGTAAAACGTTATTATTTTATTGAAAATAAATTAAATTAATAATTATCATTAAAAATTTGATTTATTTATTATTTTTCAGATAATCGACCAACTATCCCGAAGATTTATCAACAAACTGGTTTATTCTCATGGCAGCACGGGAACTTGCAGCCCTTTTCATCGCAATTTTACAACTTTGCTTATGTGAGTTCATTCTTTTTTTTTTTACTAATATTTGTTCCTTTATTTATTAAATTTAATATAAAAAAAAAATGAAGAAAAAAACTTCTTAAAATAAAATAATTTCAACAATTGGATTTATATGTTTGAAAATAAAAAAAGTGAAAAAGTCTATATGACTTGGATAAGAATATTTAGTAAAGGGAGTGGGGTGGGGGGTAGTTTAGAAGGGATTGGGGTAAAAAAAATGAAAAATTTGGCAAGGAAAGACTAAAAAGAAGAAAATAGAAAGTATAAGAAGAAGAAGAAGAAGAAGAAGCCGCAAATTGAAAGTTCGCGTTCGCAATGCACCACCTTCCGGCACATGACTTTCATGAGAACTCTGCAGATGGGGACCCATTGAGAAGAAGCTTTCTTTCTCGACTTCTTTTTCATCGTAAACGATTTTCCCAGTTTTCTAAAGACAGACCAAAAGACGAGACAATCTACTATCCCATCAAAATAAAAATAAAAATCTTAGAACAAAATCGTCACTTTTTATACGTTCGCCACAAACAGAAGAAAAATATTCTAACAATTAACTTTTTCTATGCTTTTACGATGCAACGAATTATTATTTCATTAAATACCACAAACTACTAGGAACTACTAGTTAAAATAAATAAACGTAAAACCTTTTAACGATGTAGCCCCTTCTCTCTCTCTCTCTCTCTCTCTCTCTCTCTTCTTCTTCTCTCACGCCCGTTAAATTCCAATTCGCCCTTTTTTGACTTCAAATCAACAAGCCGAAAATCCAACGATAAATCTCGGCAAATCCGAGATCACACATTTCCCTAATCCCCGATCAGGAAGCAAGTCAAATTTTAAATACAAAAGAAAATGATTTTAGAAAAGATTTAAAGAGCTCATTTTATTTTTATAAAAAGGGTAAAAGAAAAAGAAGTAAAAAGAACTCGCTAGATTAACCTAACCTAAATAATTTTGGAGTACACGAAGTGTACCTTAAAAAGAAAACCAAAAAAGACAAACAAACAAAAAGAAACAAAAAATAAAAAACAAAGAAGAATATTAAAAAGTGATGCGAAAGAAGAATAAAAAATTCATTGAAAAATAATCAAATAATAATAACAATAATAATAATAATAATAATAATAATAATAAAAACAATAAGTGTATTAACGTTATTACAAAGGAAAATGCAAATAAAAAATAGAAACGTTGACAGATTTATTTTCAATGGGTGGGGGGGGGGGAACAAAAATAAAAGGATAATTGACAAATTTATTATACAGGGTGTATAAATTATTTCTTACGAAAGGGGTGTATCAAAAAGGACACATTGTAGTCGATGCAGAGATAATAAAATGAGAAAGAAAGAAATAAAAAAATAAAAGAAAATAGAATGAAATAGGGACAGAGAGAATGAGGTTGAAGGAAAAGGGTTAGTAAAGATGGAAGAGGAAAAATAGAAGAAGAAGAAGAAGAAGAAGAAGAAGAAGAAGAAGAAGAAGGTGGAGGAGAGTTTGCAGAATCCACTTAAATCCACGGTGATTTACTCGGGCACAAGGCCTCCTCTGTTCGACCAACTTGGATAGTTCAACTTCCCACCACCACTCCATTTTTTTTTTTCCAACGAACGAATGAACGAATAAACGAAAGAAGAACACCCTGAACCAAGTAAAAGTAAACGAGCACGAAGAGCTTTTAAAAACGATAGAGGAAAACGTTAAAAAGCTAAAAACTCCATCACCGAAGAAAAAACAGATATTTGTTAATCAAATTTTAAGTTATATTCAAATGTTTCGCACACTTATTAAAATCTATGACCAACAGATGGCACTGGGCTTACTTGTATCTTTTTCTTGTTTTTGTTTTTTTTTTAAATTAATTAATTATTTTATAAATAAATTAATGTAATATGAATTACCATAGTTATTTATAACAACGAAATATGGTTTTTTTTTCATTTATAAAAATGTCAGAATGAAAACAAAATTGCTTTTAAAGGATGTAATCTTTTTTTCTTCGTTATTCTATTTTATTTATTTTTTTTTTTTGTTATCATAGAAAATGTGTAAAATTTATACTTATTGTCCTGACACTTACGGTTCGGTAAAGTAAAGATTTTTATCCTTGAAAAGGATAGATCTATAACTAACAAATTTCTCTCAGTTTCGTGAATGAAATCCTTCTTCTTCATGATGTGTGTGTGTGTGTGTGTGTGTGTGTGTGGTGAGGGTAATAAGAAAGAACGAGACGGATAGAAAAGAAAAAGAGAGAGAAATAGAGCAAGATGTGAAAAAAAAAAAAATATATATATATATATATGAGGAGAATACAGCTAGCATCGAAAGCTCGAAAGCTCAACTTTCAGCTGCGGTTCGTTTCTTCGTATAAGCGATCGACGATATCTAGTATAGCTTTAGTCGCGTCGGTTTTCCTATCAAATTTACGATTCTCTAGGTTAGAGAAATAGTCTCTTTTATATGATGCAGGTTCTTGGATATCTCGATGACCGAGGAATACGATTTTCTAGGATTTTCTCTTATACTACTATTATATATAATATATTTCTATATACAATATATATATATATATATATATATATATATATATATATATATATATATATATATATTATTATATAACTAATTATTTATATATAACTAATATATATAAATTACATATATAACTATATTATACATATATAATATATAACTATATTATACACACACACATATATATATACATAGAAAAAATATCTATTAAATAATTAAATAATTAAATATGAAATATTCTAATTACAAATAAAAATTTAAACTAATCCGAATAATTTGATATTTATATAATATTTTATTATATATATATATATATATAGAATTATATTTTATATAATTTTAGTTAAATACTTTTAATTATATTTTATTATAAAAATATCTATTTTAAATAATTAAATAAAAATATTTGAAATATTCTATTATGAATAACAATGTTAACTAATCCGAATAATTTGATATTTTTTAATTATATTTTATTATAAAAATATCTAATAAATAATTAAATAATAAAAATATCTCAAATATTCTATTACGAATAACAATTTAAATCAATTCGAATGATGTAACCCTTTATATATAATTCCCTAAATAAATATTAACGTTAATCCAATTTTTACGTTTATATATGCAAATATAAATCCATTATTCCTATCCATATTATTTATGTATGTGTATGTATGTATTATTATTATTATTTTTTTTATTCAAATAAATGTATGTTAGTCATCAGATTAAAACTTATACACAAGTATTCAATTTTCATCGAGATATATTTACCATTGATTTGATAACAACTGAAATAAGGTGCATGAAAAAAGAAAAGAAATTTAGAAAAAGAGAGAGAGAGAGAGAGAGAGAAAGAGAGAGGAAAGATAAGGATTGAGAATATGGTAGGACAAGAAGAACGTCGTAGTCAAGCATCCCTCGTCTTGGAAGTTCCATTTTCAATATCTTCACGACAGATGGTCGATCGTTTCAGGGTTTGCTGCTCGCGTTCCTTCGATCTATGTCACTCAAGTGTTCGTCACTACTTCGAGACGTTATCGTCGGTGCTTCTGATTTCCTCTTAAAACACCCTTCCTTTTTCATCCCTTTTCCTTTCCCCTAACACCAACCCCTTTTCTTTCTTTTCACTACTCTTTCACAATTTACTAGGTGCATCCATTTTCAAAGTAACGATGATACTGCCACCTTTTTCTTTTCTCGTTGCAATAAAAATGAGATAAATTTATATGTGTGTATTTGTGTGTGTATGTGTGTGTGTGTTTATTTATCTATCTATCTATCTATCTCTCTTTTTCTTTTTTACCTTTTTTTCTTTTATCGTAAATACGTTTCTTCTTTTCTTCATAATTTTACTTTGATTTTCTTCTTTTTTAAGGTTAGAAAAAATAAGGGGGAAAAAAGAAGTTTTTTATAATAAATTTAGTTATATATATATATATATATATATATATATATATATAATAAAATAAAATATAAAATAATATAAAATATAAAAATATAATTATTTTATATATTAATATTATAATTATTTTGTATTTTGTATACAAAATTAAATATAATAATTGAATATAATTATAATAAATGTGATATATTGTTTAAGGTTGTTTATATTGTTTATATTGTTTTTATAGTGTTAATATTAATATCTAATATTATATTAGGGCATAATTAGAATTAAGTATATTGTCAAGGGAAACGAACATGTAGGAGGGGCCTTCGGGGTAAACACCCTAAAGGGGTATACCTGAAAAATAAACTTCTTCTTCTTCTTCTTCTTCTAATTAAATATAATTACTATATAAAGATTAATATTGAAAAATTTAAGTATTAAAATTTCAACAACAACAAAATTATGCCAGCTTTATAATATATCCCCACCCAAATCTTAAAAAAAATAAGATTAATACTAAAATCTGAAAGAAAAACAAAAGTATAGGGATATCCCCCTAATGGTTTAATTTTTCATTTTCCGCTTGGATTATTCATTTTGTCACAACCAAACAATTTAATTCAGCACCCACCCATTTCTGGTTTGAACTTTACTCTTCGTGACTAGCAACAAACAATTATTACTCCTTACTATTTGCGTTTCGTTATCACTATCTCTCTCTCTCTCTCTCTCTCTCTCTCTCTCTCTCTCTCTTATTCTGTCTTGATTTGCTCAGGAATATCGTCTTATAGCCATTTCTACGTTTCTACTATTTCATTGTAGAGAGTTAGATACAAGAGAACAGCTGTAACAGAAAAGAGAACAGCAAGAAGACAGTTGAGTGGAAGGGAATGAGGTAAACGGGGAATCTGGGGATCTGAGGGGTTGAGGGGTATGTTGGTTGGTTGGTTGGTTCGAGGGGTTGGAAAAGAGGATTGGGAAGGAGGGTGAAAAAGGGACGTGCAATTCCGCGAGGCATACTTTTGCAGTTGGAGCGAATGCTGGAAATAATCGCGACAATCCTCCACTTCAAGGAGAGGCAATAACGATGCCTAGGTACAATCCTACTCGTAAGAGTGTTCGTAGTTTGTTTCTTCGGGGGCTTTCACCCTTAAACCACCCTACACCTTCCCGACCATCACCCTCTTTCTTACTCGTCCTTTCTTCTTCTTCTTCTTCTTCTTCTTACTTTACCTAGCGAATAATGGAAAACGAAGGGAGAAACACCACCAACACCAACACCAACAACACCGAGACGAGTGGTAAGGGTACTACTTCATTGATAAAAAAAGAACAAAAAAAAATGACAAAGTAAAAAAAAAAATAAATAAATAAAAAGAAAGGAAGGAGTGTGAGATAAGATACGAAAGAAGAGAAAGAGAACCCTTGGAATTTTCGTGGTGGGTAGAGGTACACACCTTACCTACGTTTTATAAAACTCCAATTGCGCATTTTCCGTTCTCTTATTTTCTTACGTGGAATTCGACGAATCTTATCTTATCTTTTAAAAGAATGAAAATAGGAAAAATATTAGATAGGAGGGTAGGTTAGAGATGATAACGTAACGATAATTGAAAATTTTGATTAAATTTAAAATGGGAATACTAACAAATGTGTATGCTTATCGTTTGAATCATTAAATAAATATTTGAGATAACCAACTTTGATTGATCTTAATTAAACAATTAAAAAAAAATCCTTTAACAAATTCTATATATATATATATATATTAATCTTCTTTCTTTCTTTTTTTTAACCACCATCATCAAACTTTTACACCCTTTTTACCCCCTCTTCTATATCCTATTTTGTTTTTGTTTTTATCCTGAATGAAACAATAAAAAATCTTTTAACAAATTGTATATATATTATCCTTCCTTCTTTCTTTCTTTTTTTTTTTTTTTTAACAACCACCATCATCAAACTTTACACCCTTTTTAACCCCTTTTCTATATCCTATTTTTTTTATTATTATTATTATTATTTTTAGGGAAAACAAAAATCGTAAACGCTTTTCCTTTCGTAGATTCGAGAGACACACCTTGGTAAAATAACAATCAGAGAGTACTATACTCACTCGATACGAAATAAAAGTATATAACACACAAATACACACACACACACACACACACACAGGTATATATGTGTACATCGTGTGTTAGGGAAACAGAATAAAATTCGAATAGCAGCAGCAGCAGCAGCAGTAGCAGCCTCTTACGAAGAGATTATGCTAACGAGACAATCCCCGTGTGGTAAAGTAAGTCATGGAGAAAAAAAAACCACCATGATTTCCTTTTATTTTTCTCCATTTGTGAAGTGGATCTTTCCAAACCTTCCTACCTTTCTCCTATCTTCCAACCTATCACCCTTCTACCCCTTTTGAATCTTCTTATTCTTCATCAATGAAACAACGATATTGTTATCTCTCTTTGTTCAAGAATTTCAAATTGTTTGTTTGGCACGATTGTTAAGTAAAAAAGAGATAAAAATATTGATCAACAATTATTTGAAAATTATTTTGAAAAATATATTTTTCCTCACTAAACCAAAGAATATTTGGTACTTACGTATTAACGCCATGGCACCGCAACAAAAATTCCGCTAATGCGCCAATAAAGAGCAATCTTGTTGTTCGCATACAACAACCTTATTGTTTGCACATAGCAACCGTCAGGGTTGCGTTAAAGTTTCGTTAGGGTTTCGTTAGAGTTTCGTCAGAGTTTCGTCAAAGTTTATATCAAACTATAATTAATAAACTATAATTTGTAACTAAATAATAATTCATCGATGAAATTATTTCGAATGAAATACCAAAAGTGTTTCTATGGAAGGAGTTACTAAATATTGCAATAATATTATATATTATTATTTATATGTATTTAATTATTTTTATTTATATTTATTTAATTTACAATAATATTTTATAATATTATTGCAATATAAACTTATGGATCTTAATATAAGTGCATAGTTGATATTATATTGATAGATACATGTACTAAAATCACTCACAGTTTCTAACAGAGAGAAAAGGAGAGAGTAAAAGAGAGTAAGGGAGTAAGAGGGTTAGAGAGAGAGAGAGAGAGAGAGAGAGAGAGATTGAAAGAGAGGAATATATAGAAATAGGGGTAGTCCACATCTCTCAACTCTAACTTCTATCTACTATAGGATTCTTGGTTTAAGCCAAAATCAATAGGCGTGTGCTCCGATCTGATAAGTATACTGAAGAGAAATCCTTCTCTATCTCTCTTACTTACTCACTCTCTCTCTCTCTCTCTCTCCTTGCTCTTTCTTTCTCATACTCTCTCTCTCTCTCTCTCTCTCTCCTTTTACTTCTTAACCATCTCCTTCCTTTCTTGCACTCATTAACTCGCTTATTCTACCTTCTTCAAAGGTGAATTCTCTTCTAGTTTAGAAATTTTGTTAAAATACACATACACACTTATATTCAAAACCAAACCTAATTATCTGATGTATATACCATGTTTCTATAGTATATTTTATTTCATTTAAAAGTAAATAATATATGTAATGAATTATTTATTATTTTTATTTATATATATATAATTGTTTCGTGTTATTTAATTTAAATATAATAACAAAGTAAAATAATATATAAAATATATATATATTTATATATATATATACCTACTTATTTCATAGATACCCTATATATTCCCATCATAGCATATTTGATTTCATTTAAAAATAAATAGTATATATATATATATATATATATATATATATATATATATATATATATATATATATATATATTTCAGTAACTTTTATAAGTTTACGCATAGCTTTTGAATTTTAAATAATTAATAAAACAATTCTTTTAATTTTTCATCAAAAATTAAAAGAAAATAAAAATTGTTACTTTTCCTATCAATTTAATTTAAATTTGAATTATAAATCTTTTAATTAAAGTATTTATAAATTTATTTATGTATCAAATTGTACATATATATATATATATATATAGGAACTCGTAAATCCAAGAAGTAGTTCTATGGTGCTTTTCTCGGAACTATAGTTGCTTCTAGGTTTCCTACCTCGATCGTAGAAACTTCAACAAAGAGTACTCGAATCTCTGTTATCTCTCTCTCTCTCACACACTCTCTCTCTCTCTCTCACTCACTCACTCTCTGTACTTTTAGTATTAACAGGTATTTAACCCTTCGACGAGTAATGGATTCTACCAGTCAGAGAAGTCAGTGTATTTATAAGAACATTCAAAGAAAGTTAATTACTACTAAAATAAATGATTTAAGAGTTTATCAAAGTAAACGTATTTCAATCAAAGAAAAAGAAAAATTCCAAAACAAAATGTGTTCAAATCAAATGAAACAATATAATAATATAATTTAATAAATCTTATAATCCATTCTACTTTATTAGAATAAAATTATCAATTAATTTATATTTATTTTTGATCCAACTAATAATAATTGATTTGTTCAAATAATTCGATGTTATATATGCTTTGTCATTTTTTTGTTTTTATTTTTATTTACTATTAATGTGTAATACTTTTAGCTATGATTATTCATCCTTTAAATTAAAATATAAAAATTTAATTTAATAAATACTACAATCATTCTACTTTATTAATAAGATCATCAATTAATTTATATTTATTTTTGATAAATATATATATATATTTTTTTCTCTATATGATTTATTATTATATTTAAAATAATATATTTATATTATTAAATAAATCAATTTTAAACTAATAAACTATTACTATTATTATTATTATTATTAATACATTTGATCGAATACGAAACATTTTATGTTGATATTACCTGTGTATATATATATATATATATATATATAATAATATTTTGTAATGATTTAGTTTATATTGCATAATCTTTCGAAATTATTCCAAAGAATTAATTTCCATATTCTAAAACAATGTCACCCTAACCCACCACCCACCATCTCTGCGTTTCATACTTATCGATATAACTTCTCCCGATTAAATTTCCTCGACCGGTTTCAATAGCACCGGTTGTTATAATAGCTAATCTGCGAGAGGATAGAGTCTCTCTCTCTCTCCTTAAACCTCGAGATGTTTGAGGTACTATAATACTCTCTCTCTCTCTCTCTCCTAGAATTTACCTCTATTCTATAATCAAGCATAGTTTCTAATACAGTAGCTAACGTAAACTACCAGTCTAACTATTCTATTGAATATATCGCATGATTTTCTACCTACAAAGATTTATTTTACATTTTAACACACACACACACACACATATATAAATACAATTCCTCAATCAAATCATTTCTTATTCGTTAATAATTATTGATTATATAAATAAAATTTACAATTAAACATAATACACTTATTAACTTTTTTTTTTTTTAAATAAAATAACACAATATGATTCAAATTCGTTCAATAAAATAATATATAATATAATCAAATAAAATACTACATTTATAAATAAAATAAAATCAAATACAATACACTACACTTATAAATAAAATAAAATCAAATAAAATACTACACTTATTAATTTGTTTTTTAAATAAAATAACACGATACAATTAAAATTCGTTGAATAAAATAAATATACTATAATCAAATAAAAAAAAAAACTAAATTAATTAATTAACAATGAATACAAAATAAAAAAATATCAATTTATCAATTGATGAAACCAATAAATCATTTTAATTTGAAAATACCTAAATGTGTTTAACCTTCTTATTATACTCTTTATTATATTTCTATTTCTTTCTTTTCTACCCATACCCACCCCATCCCTTCCCCCCCATGGAAAAGAAACTACGGTATGACCGACAGAATAAAGAATTAAACTTTGAAATTAGAATTCCTAAACGTGAGAGAGAAAAACGATCCTCATATTCTTTTTCAACTACCCAGGTTAGGTGATGGTACGATCTCTAGACCAGTCCCTACCCCTTTCTCCCTACCCTCATCCAATCTATATTACCCTTAACCTTTTGGGTAGAAAAAGAAAGGGTGGTAGTAGTAGTAGGAGTAGGAGTAGGAATAGGAGGAGGAGGACGAGTCTCGTTCGGATCGTAAAAACCATGCCATGAAAATCGTGTTCTCCATTCGTGTTCTCGTTCTTTCTTTCGTTCTTTCGTTCTTTCGTTCTTCAACTTTCATTCCGTTCGTCCTCTCGCCAATAGTGCGAATGCGAGACTGAAGAATTTTTCCATTTATCGCCTTTCTTGCATGAACGCATACAAGAATTTCGATAGGACGGAATATGGGCGTTCGAAATGCTTTGCTTCCTTTTTCATCACCTATTTTTCTCTTTCTCTCTTTCTCTCTTTCTCTCTCTCTCTCTCTCTCTCTCTCTCTCTCTCTCTCTTACATACACACACACACACACACATATATCTCCACATACACACACACACACATATCTCCACATAACTTACACACAAGTTCACTTATTCTTTTTCTATCTCTTTGTCTCATACATGCACATACATGCACATGCATCTACATATACACACCTGTTCACTTATTCTTTTTCTATCTCTTTTTCTCCTACACACACTTGCACATGTACTGCACACACATGTTCACTTATTCTTTTTATATCTCTTTTACTTATACATACGCATATACATGCATATACATATGCACATATGTATATTGCACACATTTGTTCATTTTACTTCTATCTCTATCTTTCTTTCTTTCTTTCTTTCTTTCTTTTTTCATTGACTATTTTTATCGGATATATACATATACATATATATATATATATATAAGAAATATGAGAAATGGTATAGAGAATATTACCTACTCTTCTTCTAGACATTGAATATCTAATCGATAACAGTGTGTTCGTTCATGCGTGTACACTCAAACTCGTAAGGTTAGATGTCGGTGACTTCCAAGAGAAACTTTACCCTAGCCCGATTATCCCCAACGATATTATTGTTATTATTATTATTATTATTATTATTATTATTATGAAAGTCTATACTATCTTGAATTCTTATACTTCTGTTTCTTCTTTTATTCTTTGTTTTGTGTGTTTTTTTTTTTTTATCTATTTCAAACACGTCAATCTCGATACGTTCGATGCAGAATATCGAAATTTACCGACAACAACACAACGTGGGCATACGATTTATCTATTCAATACTACGATTGGGATTTTATTCTTTTTTGTTTTTTAAATAACAATATACGAAAACTGAATTGTTAAAACTTCAAATCTGTTTGATATCCGAATTGCAATTTCATTCCACAATATAATATAATTCAAATACTTTTAGTAGTTCATTTTAAAATTAATGTAAAAAATTAAATCATAAAAACAATTGTTCTTTTTTTTTAAAAAAATAACAATTAATGATCTGAATTATTAAAACTTAAAATCTGTTGGATACTAGAATTCCAATTTCATTCTACAATATAATATAATTCAAATACTTATACTAATTCATATTAAAATTAATGTAAAAAAATAACAGCAAGTTTTAAATAATAAGAACAATTGTAACATATTATTCTCATCTTTATAAATTATTATTATTGTTGTCTTTAAAAAATATTAAGAAATAGTTGAGTTCATATTAAAATTATTATAAAAAATAATAGCAAGTTTTAAATCATAAAAACAATTGTAATATATTATTCTCATAGTTATAAATTATTATTATTATTATTGTAATTGTCTTTATGAAATATTTATAAGTATCATTAAATAAAACGTTTATTATAAGATTATTTGCATTAAATTAACACGAAAAATGTTGGTTTTTTGTCAACAGGTCAATTAACCCCAGAATTTGTACCAGAATTTTTAGCCCCTTTGGAAAATCACACGGTAATCCAGGGTCGTGACGTGTCATTTACTTGCGTCGTTAATCATTTACAAACTTACAGGGTAATTATTAAAACCAATTATTAATATTTTACATTAATACTCGAAAATAATTCATCTTACAATTAATTCATTCATGTTGATTCCCAATAAAACAAATTTATTTTTTATCAATTACAATCATTTAGATTTCATTTTGAATTATAATATTCATAATAATATATAATTATTATTAATAATAATAATAATAATAATAATAATAATAATAATAATAATAATAATAATATGTTAATGATGATAATGATGATGTTTATAGGTTGCTTGGATTAAATCAGATTCTAGAGCGATCTTAGCTATACATACACGTATGGTTACACATAACCCAAGGCTATCTGTTACTCACAATGGACACAACACGTGGAAACTGCACATATCAAATGTCCAGAAGAATGATTCAGGCAGTTATATGTGTCAAGTCAACACAGATCCTATGCGAAGTCAGGTAAATTGTTATAGTATCATATAATAATAATCATCTTATTGTATTTGCATTAGAAACTGAATAATTATATTTATATTATTATATAATTTTTTATATATTATATATTTTATATATTATCATTTCTTATATATTATATCTTATTGTATTTGCATTAGAAATT
The DNA here is from genome assembly GCF_049000335.1 of Polistes dominula. NCBI lineage: Eukaryota > Metazoa > Arthropoda > Insecta > Hymenoptera > Vespidae > Polistes > Polistes dominula. The sequence goes on along the minus strand of NW_028301049.1, from coordinate 2,283,006 downwards.
GAATAATTATATTTATATTATTATAATTATAAAAAATATATTATTATAATAATATAAATATAATATTATATTATATATATATATATATTTCTATTATTTATATTTTATTATATTTCTAATTATATCAGAAAATCAAAATTACAAATTAAATAGCCAATGGTCTACTACTTTTTGTGTATTGACTGTTTCTCACTTCCCCCATGACAAATATACTCGTCAATCACAGTTAATTGTATACTTCTTTAATAAATTATTTTCATTCACTTATTTTCTCCTTCTACTTTTAAGTAAAATTTTATTTGTTTTCATTTGTTTTTGTGCTTTTCTATCTCTTAGTTTTTCTAGTAAAGTACAACGAGGAAGGTGGTCTCTTACAAGCCCCTTTATCTCGTTGTAGCGTTCTCGTATATTGCATCGGAAGGTTTCCTCCTTTAGCGGTCGCATTGAATTCCGTAGAACACGTGTGTACCGCCCTACGACCACTAAATCGTCCACCTTTCTCCTCCCACCCTCTCTCATTCTCTCTCACACTCCCACTGTTCGTTCTTACACATATGTTTATATATATATGTGTGTGTGTGTGTTAGTGTGTGTGTGTAAACTCAGGTACTCGTAAAAGCTACTGCCAACTCTTATGCACCCAGCCAAAAGAGGTGTCATTGCAAATATTAGTTCGTCTCCTTTTAAACGAACATATTACAATACCAACACACTCACACATATATATAGAAATACATAGAAGCCAGTTACATTTCTATTATCTTTTTGTTTGTTTTATTTCTTTAATTTCTTTTTTATTTTCAATTGTATTATTTATTGTTACATATCAAAAGCTCTAGTTGTGTTCTGGGGGGTTACAAAAGGTGCATATACCCTACATTGTTTGGCAACGTGCCATTCTAGCAAATTGCATTGTTGTTTCATTTCGGTGTTTTGTAATTAATCCTCTCACGTTGTAAGTTTTGGTAATTAATGAGCAAATTATTCGATTTATCGTTGAAAATGAATGGATAATTAAATTTATCGATGATATTTGATTATTGTTCATTTATATTTTATTTTTAAATAATAGATAAATCACAATAGAAAATCTAATTGTATTATTGTATTCATTGATAATTATTTTGTTTTATTTTTAAATTTGAAATTTATCGATGATATTTGATTATTTTTATTTTATTTTATTTTATTTTTAAATAATAGATAAATCACAATAGGAAATCTAATTTTTCTTTTATATTCATTAATAATTATTTTGTTTTATTTTTAAATTTGAAATTTATCGATGATATTTGATTATTTTTATTTTATTTTATTTTATTTTTAAATAATAGATAAATCACAATAGAAAATCTAATTTTTCTTTTATATTCATTAATAATTATTTTGTTTTATTTTTACATTTGAAATTTATGGATGATATTTGATTATTTTTCTTTTATTTTATTTTTAAATAATAGATAAATCAATACACAGAATCTAATTTTATTCTTATATTCATTAATAATTATTTTGTTTTATTTTTAAATTTGAAATTTATGGATCATATTTAATTATTTTTATCTTATTTTATTTTATTTTATTTTATTTTATTTTATTTTATTTTATTTTTAAATAATAAATAATTCAATACACAGAATCTAATTTTATTCTTATATTCATTAATAATTATTTTGTTTTATTTTTAATAAATATTGTATTCCTGTATGCATTAATAATTATTTTCTATTATTTTTATAAAATACGAAAATAATTTTAGATGAAAATAATATGATATTAAGTAAGTTTTCGTATAAATATAAGTAGTGTGTCATATCGGATAACAGGAATCGACGTGCGGATAATTCGTTCTCGTAGAGAATAAGGGAAAAAGCGGAAGAAGAAGAAGGGGATGGAGAAGATTGTGGAGGAGGTGGAGGAGGTGGTGGAGAAAGGGATGGGGGGATAGGAGTCAACGGTAGACCATTTAACACATCCCCTTACGTCTCCCTCAACAGACCACCCCCACACATAATGCAGCTTCCGCGTAGTCGTACGTTAAGGGATAGTTGGATGGTTAAGAGAGGGCTTAGAAGGGGTACAGAGGTATAGGGGTGTATAGTCGAGGGTTCTCGATTCCCCCTTTACGTTCCTGCTTTCTAAAAGTCTCTTAAAAGCCGACTTGGCCAATGGTTAGACGAAAGCCGACGCATACACTTAATAAAATTCCAATTCGATCCACTTATATTCTAGAGAAGGGAGAGTGGTTTAGGGCTTTTTCTATGTGTATGTATATGTGTTAGAATATATTCTGGTGGTCTGCTTCACTCATATAGATCGAAGGGATCCTTTTCCCGTTGTGGGAAGATATATTAAAAAATGCCAAATCAGGCAAATTCGAGGACGAAGAAGAACAAGTGGTTTTTAATGTTTGACTACTTTCCCTTCAAAATTTGTCCATCCCTTGAGATTTTTTATTTTTACATTTTATTTATCATTATTTTGTTTTATCATTGTGTGATTTTGTTGTGTCCAATGAAAAGATTCGAATTTAATTAATTGACATTATATATATATATATATATATTGGAATAATCAAATATATTTTTTATTTAATAGTTTTTTAATTAATATAAATTTATCTTATTTATTATTATTTTATTTATTATTATTATTTTGTTGTATCATCGGTATACAGATTTTAGTGTTTCCAGTAAAAATGGAAAAGTTAAATAGTTTTGACAATAGTTTATATATAATAATATATAATAGTAATTATATTTAATAATAGTTTACGATCAATGTTTTTTCATAGTCTTATGCATAAAACTTGAATTTGTTAATATACAGTATTATTGGTTATAGCGAATAATTAAAAATATTAATTTATATAAGGGTTGAAAAAATGTTTTGTGCGTTTTTAAAAAAGTATAGAAAACGTCTTGACCAATTATATCCCTTTATTGTTTTTCTACCATAAAAACTTGTCGTTATTTTCTTTTCTTTTGCTTTGTTTTCTTTCTCTTATTCGTTGTTGGTGCGCAGGCACACACAGAAACAGTGCAATTCGTCTACCTGCTGCTTGCTGTAACGAACATTCGACGAATAACGGGCTTTTATAAGGAAAAATAATGGCGAAATAAAAGAAAGCGCGGATATTAAAAATTTACGATTACTACAGCAGAACACAGGAGGAGAGAGAAGGCTTTCTCATGGAATTTGAGAATCGTGACGTTTCTTTGACTATTATTTTTGTCATTTAAATAAAAAAAAAAAAAAGAACTAATTAATATTTACGATAGCAATAAACAAGTTGAAGATACACTCACACGTTTGTGAAAGTGATAACAACGAATAAGAAATTAGTGTCTCTCGAATAAGTAATTCAATTAATATGAAAAATAATTTTGTTCAAAAATTGTACACGATGATGAAAGAAAAAAAAAAAAAGAGGATTTGAAAAATTCGCATGGTTGACCATGAGATTAAACGAATTCGATCTACGTGGGTAGGAAATATTTTTCAGATTCGAGTATTAAAAAGTTTACGCTTGATTTCTCATACGCGTTTCAACTTCCACGATTACAATTTTCATTTTCATTCGACAAAGTGAAAATAATAAAGTAAAAAGAAAAAAAAAGACAGAAAAATAGAATAAGAAACGCGAATGTAAATAAAATAAAAAAAAAAAAGGAAATGCAACAGAAAGAAAAAATTAATTCATTGAAAAAAAAAAAAACACCTTTTTTGTTTTTAACGAATGTTCAATTGAAATTGAAACTAAATTGAGAAATTGAAGAAGAAGTGTTTATGTGAGTTGTATATTTTAATAATAATAATAACAATAATAATAATTAATGTTTCAGATGGGTTACATGCGAGTAGTGATACCACCAGATATTATGGATGACGAATCAGCAAATGGTTTGGTTACAAACGAGGGTGGTAGTGTGAGATTAAGATGTGTGGCTACTGGTTTACCAAAACCAACGGTCAATTGGAAACGTGAAGATGGAAGAAAAATTGTGTTACGTGAAGACGGACAGAAAAAACGTAAGTTTTTCTTAAATTATTATTCAATATTTTCGAATAAACAAATTTTACTATAAATATAATGATAAATATATTAAATAATGAATTTATTATAAAAACAATTTTGCTTTTAACAAATGTTCATAGAAATTCAATAATTTTATTTTATTATTAATATATTTATAATTTAATTAAATAACTATAAATAATATAATATAATATAAAATTATGAATATATTAAAAATAAATTAAAAATAATTATAAATATACTAGTATTAATATCATATAGTATACTAGTATCATAGTGTAATACTAGTATTAGTAGCTATTTACCTAATACCATTAATACTAGTATTAATACTAGTATTAATATAATACTAATACTAGTATAGTATTCTAGTATAGTATACTAGTATTAATATAATACTAATACGAGTATAGTATTCTAGTATAGTATACTAGTATTAATATCATCATCAACGTGTTTCTCTTGTAAAATACACACACGAGATAAATTACAAGATTCTAGTTAATAGTTTTAAATAAATTTTAACGAACATAAACTTTTTAAAGAGATGTAGTTTTATATAAAAAAAAAAAAAGAAGAAAATATTCCGGAAACTTGTAAAAAAAAAAGAAAAAAATTTTTTTTCTTATTTGAAATTTTTTTTTTCCAAAGTGTAGTTAATATAATAAGTTGAGGTAACTTCTGCCTGAGAAGAATTTACAGGAAGGCGTCCACCGTAAAACAATAGAAAAGGAAAGAGAAAAGCATCCGCATGCGGAACCTTGCTTCCGGCTTCCCGGACACTTCCGTGCTTTCTTGTCTCTTGAAAGTCACTCGAATTTAGAGTAGCGTACTCTGTGTTGTCGCTTTTGATATTTCAGATTTCTAGAATGCTTCTAACAGACTTCGTTGTTGTTTTCAACCTTTTCACGTTTTCTTAAACTTTATAAGAATAATACGATGTGAAATTTAGAAAGAAAAAATAAACAAGAAGAAAAATAAAAAGGGGATTACCTTAGTACCTTGCAACTCTGATTTCATTTTATTTTTATTTACCCTCTCTTTCTTAAAATGTTATACGAATAAAAATAGTTGATAATTAAATATAAAAAGAAAATGATACATTAAAAGTAAACAAATAGTATATAAAAATAAAATCTATTACTAATAAATAGTAAAAATACTAAATTGGAATAAAATTATATAAAAATATATAAATAAATTTAAAGCCTTAACCTTTGCTTACCACACTTGTTCCAAAGGATCCAGACCTCTTTTGCAACTTGAGTCATTTTTCTCAATTGTTCAACTTTAGTAATTTTTTAAACATATTTAAATTTAATTTAAAGCTATAAAACCTATATAGTCTTTTTAAGTAAGTATTAAAGAAGTCTCAAAAAAATGTTGAAGTAAGTCTATGCAATAGTTTCTTTTTTATAATGATTTTTCTCGTGTGGTAAGCGTGTTACTCCAGGAAGGGTGGTATATAAGCAATGGTTAAATTAAATTATTAAATAAAATTAAAAAAACCCTTTTCACACAAAGTATACTAATACAAATACTAATACAAAGTATGTTAATACTTCAAAACTACATATTACGTATTAAAGTAAAATAAATAAAAAAATAAAAAAAACATGTGTGCATTCTATAGAAGTTTTCACTTAAAAAAAACAATTAGTAACAAATTTATTGAATTATTGATTCTCCCTTATTTATGTTTATATTATTTTTTTTCTTTCTATTTCACTTGGAGACTCATTTTTGTTTTTACAGTTATCGACACTTACGAGGGTGAAACTCTGGAGCTTACTGGAGTACAACGACAAGAGATGGGCACATATCTCTGTATAGCCAGCAGTATTGTGCCACCAAGGGTCAGCAAACGTTACACCGTTTCTGTTCACTGTATGTATTACTACAAGCTCGTGCAAACAACCCTTCTCTACTTCTCTAACTCTCATTCAGTAATTACATGAGCATCCCTTAACCGTGAATAAATTATTATCACTCGTCTTTAAAAATAAAACTCGTAAATTTAAACAAAATGAAAATCATTATTAAATTCTTATTGAAATAGTATGATACAGGTTATTTGTATAATTTTCAAAAAGAATATATATATTTGTGTGTGTATTACTAAACGTAGAAGAACATTTAGGAATGTCGATAAAAATCAATCGGATTGTATGAGCTTAAATGTTACACGATATTCGAGTATTAATTATTTACCATAATGAAAAATCCAATTATCAATGATTAATTCAATAAAATGAATAATATCGCATAAATACCATTTGTACTAATTACTATTTTATATGTTCATATAGCGATTGATAATGAAATATTTCAAATGTAATCGTTAATTGTTATTTTACGTCATTTAATTATCATCAAACGCATTTATTTCTAACAAAACCTCGATTATTATTTCAATTGCAAATTTGAAGAGAAACAATATAAAACAAAAAGGAATGCACGTATGCAAATAGAAATAGAAAATAAAAAAAAAAAATACACAAATTTATGAAATTAATCAAAAAATATTAAAATATATAATAATTGAAGAATGTACGTATTTAAAACTCTATTGGAACATTCGAATGAATTAGTACTCGATGCACGTGTACGTGAGTGATAAAAAAAATCGATCATGATAAAACTACAGGAATAATTAAAGAAGCGTGTTGAAAATGCGTAGCTTGGTGGAAAATGAATTTCCCTTGAACGTTCGGAATTTTAAAAGTTACTCGATAATTTTCATTAGACCACTTATAGTCGATTGTTCATATTCAACGTGTTTCATTTACTACTTTTTCTTATTTATTATTATACTCTCTGATTTGTTCATTTTTTTTTTTCTTTTATTTCCCCTTCAATTTCTGTTCATCTGCTATTTTGTTTTGCAGCATGTAATGTGTTGTTCTATTTTTAATAGATTTCTACTTTATTTTTCTTTCTGATATAGTCGTACCACTGATCAGAATACCCAATCAATTGGTGGGTGCTCCAGTTGACAGCGATGTCGTACTACAATGCTATGTCGAAGCTTCCCCGCAACCTATGAACACCTGGTACAGGGACTCAGGTGAGAGAAATGCCTAGTAATTGTCAATGCATATGTTTATAGGTGATTCTACCAAATGACAGTAAAAGAAGGATATAAATAAAAATAAAAATGAGAGAAAGAGAGTATATAGGAAACACATTTTTAATTTAATAACATTATTCTACTATTAAAAAAAAAATAAATAAATAAATAAATAAAGCTAAAATATTATGTGATTGCATATTTAAGTACTATCAACCATACTTATAAAAGTACTAGATAATTCTCAATAGAAATAAAAAATAATATGTACCTACTATTAACTTTCCCTTTTCTTAACTTTAATACACTAGATAAAATATTATATAATTTCATATTTAAATACAATAAATTTACGTGCGTACAAAAATTACTAAATAATTTTAATTTGAAATAGAAAAGAAAAATATGAAGATTGATTGAACATTATTCTACTATTAAAAAAAAAATAATAATACACTAACTAAAATATTATGTGATTGCATATTTAAGTACAATCAACCCTGACGCAACCATAATTACAAAAGTACTAGATAAGTTTAAATAAAAAAATTATAAAAAAAATTGGAAGATACGGACAAATAATATGTACTAGTAACTTTCCCTTTTCCTTAACACCTTCATCCTGTCATTTATTTTGTTGTTCTCTTCTCTCTTTCTCTCACGTCGTATTACACGTGATACTTTCAACGACAAATCTACCTGCGGTATGACGTTACGGGTGTAAAATGAACGACGTGACGTATTCACGAAAGCTCTTGTCCAAATTAAAACCAATGCAATATCACCACCATGGTTATAGGGGAACAGCTGATGCCGAACGACAAATACACGATGTCGGAGGAACAGTTGAGCGATTACTCTTGGCAGATGAATCTCACTGTCAAATCTCTCAAAAAGGCTGACTTCGGTGGATACGTTTGTTCAACGGTTAACGACCTTGGAAAGGCTGAAGGATGTGTACGTCTACAAGGTACCTAAACTCGTTCATTCGTTCGATCGATTTATCCATCGATATATTAGCTTTATTCATTTATAATAACCATGAGACAATTAATGTAAAACTATTTTATAAAAAAAATCTTGGAAGATTTATCTATACTTTAACTAAATTATATTTGTTTATATCGAATATTAATATATCAACAATATATTAACACTAAACATACCATAATTGATTCCTGTAATTTGTAAAAAATTTAATGCAAACTCATACGAGATACATGATTTATTTCTAAAGAAAATAATTTAATTATTTCAAATTAATTTATAAAATTAAAATTTGTCAAATTAATTATCTCTAAATCAAATAATTTTTCAAATTAATTATTAAAATTAAAGTAATTTTTCAAATTAGTTATATTGTTCGCTATAAAAATTCATTAAAAATTTCATCCTATATGAAAATAAATGTTTTTTATTTATTTTTTTTTTTTTTTTTTTTTTTAAATAAAAATAAGTATTTATAATACATTGAATGTTAATTATTCGTTGTATTTGTTGTCTTTCTGTCAACAGAATTACAATTATTCGATAAAACTACACCGAGTGTTTTGACGAAAAATACGAAAACTAAATTACGAGCAAAATTGACTTCCAAGGAAAGGAAAAAAACCAATGGTGAAAATAATAGCAACAACAGACGAAGAGTACATTTGATGGGTGGTTATGATTCGGATTCGATAGGAAACAAAGACGATCTTGGTACAACCCAAATTATGGCTGGTAGTACTTCTCACGAAGGTGGTAAAACCGATCGACCATTGACTCTACCATCCGATTCTCCATCATGGATAGAAATTAATTCAGCGAGTTCTAGACAAGGTTCGATTATTCGTAACACCGTTTTTATTTTTCTTCTTTTATTAAGGTTCATGAGAATTTATTAAAATAATAATAAACAACAGCAAAAAAAATGTCCCCAATTCGAATAGATTCTAACAAACCAATTTTTACGATAAAATGAAAGAGAAAAACATAAAAAAAAAAAAAACCATCGAAAACGACGAAACGATACGTTACTGTCCGTGTTTTTACAATAATTTATACGTTGATTTCAAAATATTATACGTAAAATAATCTTGCAATAAGTAAATGTTCCTTTTTTGTTTTTTCTTTTGTTTATTTTAATTAAAATATTTCAAATATTCAACTTTTTTCTATTGAAATCGTACGATTTAATTAATCGTTGAACTGTGGGTTCTTTGTGAATTTGATTTTTTTTTTTTTTTTTTTTTTTTTTATTTAAAGAAAAATATCAGACCTAATAAGCTTCCTTTTTTTTTTTCATTTGTCTTGTCCAATAATAATACGGCAGTCATAAGATTTAAAAATGAAAAAAAAAAACAAAAAAAAAACGCACCGTGCGTATGCGACAATCCTACGATATCAAATAGAAAGGTTTTTTCCATTCTGACGGAAATACGAATAAATAAATAAATAAATAATTAAATTAATACGTGACTGTAAATACAGGAAAATAATTCAACACGCTGACGTTGATAGCAAAGAACAACGGGAAAAAAAAAGAAGAATTATTTTCTTTCTTCACATTTATTTATTTATAAATAAAAAAAATAAAAAAAAAAAGGAATATAATATTTAAATCTTCCTCGCACGGATTGTTTTCTATCCTCATGATTTGTTATTTGAAATATTTTTCACAATTTAAAATATTATTATATTTTATTTCGTTTATATCGTATAATATTTTCTAGAAAGAAAGAAAGAAAGAAAGAAAGAACAAAACAAAAAACAAAAATACAGAAATAAAAGTGCAGGGTGAAACTATTCGAAACCGTGCGAATTAAATAAAGAAACAAAAAAATTAAAAAAAAAAAAAAAAAAACAAATAAAACAAAACAAGAACATGGTCTTCCTTCTAATCGATGTAATAAAAAAAAAAAAGTAAAAAAAAAAACACGAGGACACAAATTTTTAATAATAATAAAATAGTCCATTGATTAAAAGTAAAAAAAAAAAAAAACGAAATAAAAAATTAATTAAATAAATCATTAAATAAAGTTAAAAATCGTGCGAACACACAACGTGTGTGTGTGCGTGTGTGAGAGTGTGTGATGCGACCAAAAGCCTAAAGTATTTGTTGATTCTTTCGATTGAGAAAAAAAAAAAAAAGAAAGAAAATTATAAGGGGTGACAAAAAAAAAGAGATAAAAGTTAAAGAGAAGAAAAGAAAAAGAAAAAAAAAGAAAAAAGTAAATTCTGTAAATACGAAAACTCTGTGAATGTGTGTGAGTAGTAGGAAACTTAAAAAAAAAAGGAAAAAATAATAAAAAAAAACTTGGCACACGTGCCAGGATACTTAGTAGACTTATTTAGATAAAAATGAATTATTTAAAGAAAAAAAAACAAAAACAAAAATTGTAGATAAACTTTGAGAAGATTTAACGAAAGAGAAGAAAAATGGAAGAAAAACGAAAAAAAAAAGAAAATGAAACGAATAAAAATAAAACAAGCAGCATGCAAGGTATTATCGGCAAAGAATGAAAAAAATTAAATCAACGAGATTAAACCAAATAAAAAAAGAAAAAAAAACGAAAGAGAAAGAGAAAAATAAAACAAAATGATTTTTTGGCCGTTTACTATCGTCAAATTATTCATTAAATTTTTTTTTCTTTTTGATATTAAATTTTGTATTCGTAAAGCGGAAGAACAAATAATTTGACGTGAAAATCATTTTTTTTTTTTATGGAACAAAATTTTATTTTATCACCGTCATTTTATTATTATTATTATTATTATTATTATTATTAATTATTCGTATATATATATATATGTATTTTATATTTAAATGTATTATTACTTACCAACAAGATATATCCTATAATTAAAATAAGTAATAATAAAAAATGATAGATCTTTGACGCTTATTAAACGATTAAACTAATTATAATAATATTTCCTTATGTGATTGTGATGGTAAAAAAAAAAATGTTTAATATTTGCGTATAAAATAATCGTCTACGTAAAAATGAAAAAAAAAGAAGAAAAAAAACAAACATGTCGTCTTCCATAATATTTTCTTAAAAATGGCCTCCATCGTATAACGACGAAGATGATAAAGAAAAATAATTAAAAAAAAAAATAAAAAAACATGAAATATGGAATGAACTGACATGAATAAATAAAAAACAATTAAAGAAAAAGGAAATGAAACGAATGACCGAATTACACGCGTTACAGAACAAAATAAAAATCGATTCGTAAATAATTACTAGATTGAAAGAAGAAAAAAAAGAACACAAAAAAAGAAAAAAAAAGATAAAATGATCGAATTCTGATAATACTGTAATCTCAATTGCAAAAATGAGAGAAAGAGAGGATACGACAATAAATACAGTATGGTAGATTTCCACATGTGTGAAATGAGAATATTTATTTAAATAAACTCACTGGAATCTTCCTACGCGATATATATATATATTAATAATTAATAATAATAATAATAATAATAATGATAATAATAATTAAAAAAAAAAATTAATTAAACGAAAAATATAATTAAAAAAAAAAGAAGAAGAAAAAAAAAGTATTGTACGCAAGTTCGTATTGAAACTGATCATCGTCTAATTGCAATCATAATGTCCCGTTGTTTGGCAAAAAATCGATTTTACGTCGAACTAAAAAAAAGTTAAAAGAAAATGAAGAACCATTTTTTCCCCTTTTATAAATCAGGGCATCTCAAACTTTTCCAATTGGCAACCCTTCAACTTTTAATCCGAACAATTATTTTGATGACTTGAGTTATAAATTCTATGCTTCTTTTTTTTAACTATCATAAAATTATAAACGCGTACTATTATAAGTGTTGATAATTAAAAATTAAAATAGATTCAGATCAATTTGTTCATTTTGTTATAATTTGAATATGGAATATTTTGAAAAGCCCTGTTTTAAACGATCACGCATTTACATTGATCAAAATTTAATATACGTATAAATAATTAAACAATTATAACATCTTTTATAACGAATTAACGTCGTACTAATTCCAGCGGGTTTACTAAATGTACGCAAAAGTATATGTGTGCGGGTTTGTAAACATTTCACATATATATATATATATATATATATATATATATTAATTAATCAATCTCTTTTTTTTTTATTTTAAAATACCGTCTTACCCATTCGTCGATCACGATAGATAATAGTAATTTAAAAAAATAGACAAATATATTTTTTAACCTTCTAATTTAAAAAACAATTCTTTACAAATTTTATAAACACATAATAGACATTATAATTTATTTCAATATGTTAATATATGTATTATATTAATATTATAATTCAAATTTGTTTAGAATTATAAATAAATAAATTTGATACTTTATAACAAAATTATTATTATTATCGTGATCGACGAAATGTTTAAATAGAAAAAGGTAAAAAAAGAAAAAGAGATCTTTGTACAAGTGGGTGTTTGAATATTAAGAAAAAAAAAAAGAAAAAACATTAAATTAAAACTAAGAAATGATGATAATGATGATAATGATACTAATGATAATGATAATGATACATATACATGGCAACGAGACATATGAATCATATAGGACCACATAATATGTATGTACATACACACTTATATATAAACGTTAACGAATCTATTCGTGTAAATAATTAAAAAAAAAAAAAAAAAAATTCAATGTTGACTTTGTCGATAGAAATGATTATAACAATGACAACGATAATAACGAATGGCTGATTAATAAAATGTTACGCTTTTTTCTTTATTTAATTAATTATTTATTTAATTAATTAAATAATGATAGAAAAACGTAAACGTTAAACTAACGTTGTCCAATTTGAATTTAGATTTTGTATAAGAAAAATGAATAAAGTGAACATTCAATAACATCTATACATACATAAAAAAAAAAACATATAAATACATGCATAAATAAATGCATATATAAGTGCATATATAAGTGCATACATGCATACATTTAATATAATAATAATAATAATATTAATATTAATAAAAATGTAACATATTAACGAATGGGAGAAATGATTTTAAAAAAAAACAAGGTTTGATTCGCTATTTAAAAAAAAAATATATAATAATATTAATATAATATTAATATAATATTAATATAATAATAATAATAATAATAATAATAATAATAAATGCATACCATATATCGTTTAATTAAAAAAAATGGGCCATGTATGTAATTATACTTACGTATCTTGAACACTAAAAAAAAAAAAAGAAAAAATTTAATGTGAATCCTGATATTCCTCTTGCTGCTGGAGTTGTTGAGCTTTCGGGGATTTAAATTTAATTTAATTATTTATTTATTTATTTATTTATTTATACATTTATTTATTTTAAAAATTATTTGAAGGATTTAATCTTTAAGAAAATATTTCATATTAGGCCTATTTAAGATAAATTATTAATTATTATATAACTTAATATAAAAAATTATTATATTAATTATATATATATACAATTTATTTCTTTAATTATTATTGCGATTGAGCAATAAATACACTGCCAGAACTATAAAAAAAAAAATTGAATCTAATTAATCTAGAAATAAAAATGATAATATGTACCGGCCATCAGATATTAAATGAAATTTATCGGATAATAAATAAAAATTGTATATGTATATATTCTATGGGGTGGCCCTTCTTTTTTGTTTTTTTTTTTTTTATAATAGCAAAATTATATTTTTTTATTTTTCTAAAATAATTTAAAACTCCGAGTGGATAACGAGGATATCGATTGTTATTGTTATTATCGATTGATTTGATTTCTTAAATGAAAAATTAAATAATTGTATAAAATAAATTGACAAATAAAATTTAAACAGAAAGAAAGAAAGAGAGAGAGAGAGAGAGAGAGAAAGAAGAACGAAGAAAAAGAAATGAATTTTCAACGAATAAACTATAATTCCTCTAATTTTTACCGATTAATCTAACAAATAAAATAACTATGCAAAAACCCCGACAGCTTAAGACATGCCATAGCTTTAAATTGAAATGATAAATAAACCCGCACTGTTGCAAATTATTATTGTATGCTGTGTATATCTCCGTGCGAACCAATATTATAAATCATAAACAACAACAACAAAAATTCAAATCTTTCATTTACAGAGAAGATTTATTTTTACGTATTATTTCGATTTACAAAAAAAAAAAAACAGATTTTGTGTATTCAAGCAAAAAAATTCATTTCTCTATAATATTATTTTTTTAATTAATTTCATTTGAATTTTGAATAACGAAGACGTGACAAATTGTATCATCGGAATCTTTGGATAGCAATGAAGTTACGCACAGCAATAATAGTAATAAAAATAAAAATATAAATGAATTGCATGTCTGTGTCGTTATTCGATATATATATATATACATATATAAATATATAAATGATGATCATTTATCTTTTATAAATTAAAAAAGAAAGAAACGAGAGAGAAAGAGAAAGAGAAAGAGAAGAAAAGATTTTGTGAATATAATATCTGCCTTCGACGAAAATAAAGCCGTTGATGAATAATTAGTAAAATTATTTGAAGATTATCTCAGCTGCTCCTAGAGTTATTTGCGGTAGGGTATAAGCATGATGTACGATACTATTAACTTCAGACAATAAAATGTTATTATCGATGTTACCCTATCAAATGTATTTTACAACATTACTCTTACCTATTATATTACAGGAAAATTACTTTTCTAAATAGAAACATAATAATAAGATATATATATATATATATACAAAAACACACACGTACATAAAATAATATTATTTATTATTTTTCCCATCTGATATTTGACTGTATTTTCGTTTCTTAGATTTCTTTTTAGTTACAGTAATGACTTTCTCTTCCTCTAGAAGATCTTTTAATTTATTTAAATGATCTTCGTAATTTATTTCATCAGCAATATCATTTAATTCCATTTTTGTTATTTTTGGTAAAGGTTTATGAGCAGAACTCAACATATGTTTAAATATACCAATTTGATTGGAAGTTAAAATAGATATTGCAGTACCTGATTTACCAGCTCGTCCCGTTCTCCCAGCTCTGTTTATATATCCTTTGATGTGTTTGGGAAGATCGTAGGATACTACTAATTGAAGATTTGGTATATCCATCCCCCTAGCTAAGGCGTCTGAACTGACGAGACTGAACAAAAAAACATACATGGAATAAATTAATTTAATTTAATATTTTATTGAACGATAAGTTAAACTTAGTGATTGAAACTATCATTGTTCGAGTATACCTACACGTTAATTTCACCCAATGCAAATTTATTCAAAATCTCTTCTCGTTGCTTAGCTATTAATCTACTGGAAAGTCCTTCGACTATGATATTTTTCTCAGATAAAAGTAATCGCAATAGTAAGGACAATCTGTGAGCTGACTCAGTGGAATTAGTAAATACCAAAGTTTTGCGAAAATGTTTCTTTCGTAGTAAAATTTCACGTAATGCTATAGGTTTAAATTCGGGAGAACACTCAACAGCACGTTCCTTCAATTCTTCAGGACTTGTATAACGTCCAATGAAATTACCAACTTCTTCGTCCAAATTTACATCAGTATCTTTATCAACTATCACTGATGTAAAGAGTATGGGTTGGAAGAGCCGAAATTGATTTAGTTTTTGAGGATCTTGCGTCAAAGTTGCACTGAACAATAATTTCTGAGCAAACGGTGGACTATAATAGAAATATGAATTAATATTTAAATGTAATGTATACCGAATATGAAAGATCATGCAATAATACCTTGAAGATAAATTTTCTAAGGTCAATGGGAGTGCATTTAAATGGAGTTCAGGGATGTATTGCAACCATTCTGTTGCACGATCAGCTTCATCGATAACAAGATAACGAAGAGATTCCAAAGAAAATCCAGGAGTTTTTAATATGTGATCAACTAAACGTCCTGGTGTAGCTATCAGTATATCTACTGAGCTTACATACTCATCTGAAATAGCTGGGAAAAAAAACAATTCACATTTTTAATTTAAAATTAAGAAATGATTAATTGTTAAAATTAAATCTCAATAAAAATAAACATATTTACTTTTTCTGATTAAATTATTTTGTTCCTGTTCAAATGATGAAGCACCCGTAATCAAACCTGCTTTTAAATTTGTATGAGACGTATAAGTGAGGACGACTTTGTGAATTTGCAAAGCCAATTCTTGCACTGGCACTACAATTAAACAACGTATTTTTGGTACTAACCTAGACTGTAATTGTTGTATTATTGGCAATACGTATGCCAAGGTTTTACCTAAGATATAATATTAATTAAATAGTATTATTATATACTTGTATTAAAATAAAAACAAAAATATTATATATTTATGAAGAATTTCTTACCACTGCCTGTAGGTGCAGATACACAAACGTCTCGTGGCCAATATCCTAATTTTCTTCTGTCTTCTTCGCATTTCGATAACCAATTCATTATACTAACTTGTACTGGAAATAATTTATCTATTCCATTAGCTCTCAAAATTTCTTTAAGCTGTGGTTCTAAGAAACTAACTTCTTCCAATGTTGGACCACTATTTAAATCTGCACATATTATTTCTGGATTTGCTAACCAATTTGGTAATACTCTTTTAACTTCTTTCTTTTTCTTATGACTCTTAGAACCTAATATTAAGAAATCTGTTTTTGTAGTTTCATCCTCTTCTACTTTTTCTTCTGCTTTTTCTTCTGTTGTTCCATTAGTTATGATATTTTCACTTTCTTCTACATTTTCTTCCATAATTGTTTCGTTAGTCATGATTTTTCAAATTAAATCAATATAATAATATTTTACAAATTAAATAAAATAATATATGTGCATTAATAAATAAAACTTGCAAACACTTGCATAGACAGGTTAGATTTATGGTTATATTTTAGGTTAGATTTATGTTTTCTTATTACTTGTTATTATTATTCATATAAAAATGAATTTATAACATGGGAAAAAAGCTAAATTTATGATTTTAATATATAAAAATATTAAACATTGATATTAATTCTTACAATTTTAACCTACAACACAATCGAGAACAGCAACACGTGTTCCAACATAACATTACCTTAATGACTGGATACTACAATGCACTCTAGTGACTAAAATATGAAACACTACGACTGATTCACTTATATATATAGAAAACAAAATATGTGAGATAATTATACTAATAATTAATATATTTAAAGATTCATTATACTTTTTGTAAATTATATACATGTTTTTTAGTTTTTTTTTTAATAAACTAATATATTAAACTTATATTGAAAAATTCTGTCTAATAATGTAATTACAAGTTTTATCATTGTATTAATGCTAATTAAATTTTAAAAA
Source organism: Polistes dominula (assembly GCF_049000335.1). NCBI lineage: Eukaryota > Metazoa > Arthropoda > Insecta > Hymenoptera > Vespidae > Polistes > Polistes dominula. The sequence goes on along the minus strand of NW_028301049.1, from coordinate 2,265,545 downwards.
CTATAAACACAAAATTACAAAGGAAATTATTTTACAGAAATAAAATAAATTGTAATTAAAACTAATTATAAAATGGATTATAAGTAATCCAATGAGCTCTATCTTGATCGTCAGCAGATTTATGACTCGTAAATATACTTTTGAAAACTTCAGAAGCTTTAGGATCTTTCGCAATGCTATAACTTTCTTTAGCTTTTCTATATGCAGGATCTTCAGCTTCATTTCTATTTACATTCTTTTTAGGTAATGTTGAAGGTTTTTCTTCCTTTTTGATCTTCTTTTTCAATACTTCTTCTTTATCATTGGCTTTATCATTGGCTTTATCATTGGTTTTATCATTGGCTTCAGTCGAAGTACTTTCAGTTTTATTCTTCCTTTTCTTGGAAGATTTCTGTGCAGCTTTGCGTGCATCCAAACGTTCCTGCATTAATTCAAGATCCTCGTCAACTGCATTCAAGATAACAATATCAGCTTCGGTAAATGCTTGTTGACATCTATGACATACCTTTAAAACAAAAAAGAAATCAATAATAATACTTTTTAATCATAAAAATACAGAAAACAAATTACATTAAACACATAGTTAATAACAATTTCATTTGATGTATTACTTACTGAAGTCTTGACTTGTTTAAGTGCACGTTCGCTCATGACACAACCGCAAGTCCACAAAAAGCAAAATTTATATTTTCCATTCATTTCCAATCCAATAACTGGACAAATGTATGGACTCTTTCCACCATCAACATAACAATCTCCTTTTTCTGCTTTGTTAGCATTGAATGCAGGATTAGGAGTAAGATTAAGATTCTTAATATCTTTTAAATTTTTAATGTGAGCTGCAGATTCTGGAAGTGTGTCACGATCAAGAAGTCCTTCCAAAACAGATTCCTTGCTATAAAGACGACCTAATCCACAAGCAACAACTGGTTCTTGTAAAGGTAATTGTCGTATCGTACAATGTTTCCATCTGAATGCTAATTCAGCATCTTTATCTTTCTGCACAATTAAAAGGACAAAACATTTTAATTCATATGTTTTAAATAATACATATTATAAGATTTAACATTACAACCATTGCAATTTAGCTATTGCAATGTAATCATTTATTGCAATATAAAATTGTATTGTTTTAGGTTATGTTATATGTACGATTATTTTTTATTTTAAATAAAATGCACATAGGTACTACTTACTTTCTCTGGTTTCTTCTTTATTCTCACGAGTTCGTCCCTACGAGGAATTGTTCCACCATCACAACCCATTGCAATTAAAGATTAATTATTTTATATTTCAAAGAAAAAATAATTATAAATAACTCGACAAACTTTATTCTACGTTTGATAGTGCTAATCGAAACTAATCGATATTACTAAACATTTAGTTCGTTACTGTGACGTGTCAGTGTTACCAATAGTAATATATATCACTATGGTTATTTCATTTTACCAGTGAATAGTTACCAAGAACTGTCAAACAACTAACCTATAAAAATAGGAAACCTTCTAAAAGATTTTATAATAATTCTCCATTTAAATTGAAGATTATTTATGACAACAAATAAGGTAAGCATTTTTCATATTAAAAATTATTAAATTAATATGCTTAAAGGTTATGTTGCAATACTTTATTATTTCTTGTTCAATATATAAATTTTTTCTTAACCTTTGAACTGTTTTATTTTTTTAGGTCATTTATTCAAAGCAAATTTTTAATATAGTATGCTCAAATAAAGAATAATTGTATTCCAATTGTGTTTTAAAATTTTAACAAAGATGGGTTTGTTAACCGTGTTGAAGAAATTGAAGCAGAAAGAAAAAGAAATGAGAATCCTAATGCTGTATGTATTACATATTGATTTATCAATTTTTTCGTTTGCAATTAAAAATAAATAAATATGTTATACATTAAAATATGAATTAATGTTTCAGAGGATTAGACAATGCAGGTAAAACAACAGTTTTAAAAAGAATAAATGGAGAGCCTATAGACACCATATCTCCAACATTGGGTTTTAACATAAAAACTTTAGAACACCGTGGTTATAAATTAAACGTATGGGACGTTGGTGGACAGAAATCATTGCGTTCATATTGGAGAAATTATTTTGAATCTACTGATGGTTTAATATGGGTAATCGACAGTGCTGATCGTAGGAGATTAGAAGATTGCAAGGTAGAATTGTATAAATTATTACAAGAAGAAAGATTGGAAGGTGCCAGTCTTTTGATATTCGCTAATAAACAAGATTTACCTGGTGCACTTTCGGCATCCGACATTGCTGAAATCTTAGAATTACCTAACATTAAAACGCATCATTGGCAAATATATAAATGTTCGGCAGTTACGGGAGAAAATTTAGTTGAAGGTATTAATTGGATTGTTAGCGATATCGCTGCAAGAATATTTTATATCGATTAAATATTAAATCTTTCGTTTTAAGTTGATACGTTTAATTTATTACAAAAATGTTAATAGTAGTACTCGAATTAAATTCTAATAAAGTGATTTTTAAGAAAAATAGATTTTCTATTTGTAAATGTATATAGAATATAATTGTTTTAATTTAATAATATTTTAATTCTTCGTACCAGTCGTTAAATATGTCTTCTTCAATTTCATAGCTTATTTCTTCGAAATACTTTTGATGTGATCGTAAGTAAAATAAGACAGATATAATTATAATTATTTGTTAATTAATTTCATATAAATAGATTATCTATTTTTATACTAACCTCAGGTTTTTCTTTAGGTATTTGTTTTACTTTTGATTTTTCAAGTTCTACTTTTTCGATCTCTTCTTTCTTTTCTTCTTCTTTTTTTATTGATGGTTTGACTGGAGGTGGTTTTGTATCAGGAAATTCTTTTAAGTAAATTGCTTTTATGAGAGCTTGATCAACTGTTTTTCTTGGTCCAGGAAATGCATTGATAATTTCTTTGATAAGTGATTTAGATAATCTCAATTTAAAGTTTCTTATTAATTGTCTAAATTGTCCTGCAATATTATTTAATATAAATTTCATCAAATCGTAGCATCATTTTATAATCGTACAACAAATACCTATACGTATTGGTCTATCGTTTAAGGATAATACAAAATGACCAAAATTTCTTCTACGTTTCTTTCGTTTTTGTGCCATTGCTTCATATTGAGCTCTTCTTAAAAGAATTTTTTGAACATCTGGACCCACTAATTTGTAATTGCGTAGAATACCACCTAATTCTATTTGCAACCATGGTTTTTCATTTTCTATCGATTCCAATTCTGGCAGAATATTTTTATCTGCCCAGACATTTTCTAAATTTAAAAGACGAAGACTACTGTCCGGTGAATTTGTCAAGGTAAGAGAAGAAATCAAAATAAATGCGCCTTCCGCTCCCAAAGGATTACTTCCTAAATATAATTCTTCTAATGCATTATTTTTCGATAATGGTTTGGAAATAATTTCTGCATCAGATTTCGTTAACATGTTATCTACAAATACAAAATTAATTTCAATTAATTAAGGATAATTAATGTTAATAATTAGTACGAATAATTCTTACTTCTAAGATCCAAAATTTCAAGTTGTGATCTTCTCAAAATAATTGTTAAATATTTAACGCATTCAGAATCAATCCCGTTCCACGATAAATTTAATCCAACCAAAATATAATTTTTCAATAAAGCATTGGCTAAACCTTTCCAAGTTTGTTGATCAAATAACGAATTCGATGATAAATCTAACCATTTGATAGATTTCGAATGTGCTATGATGTAGCATAGATGTTCTGCACAAGCTTTGTTTAAATTATTATTTGCTAAAAAAAGTTCTTCCAAGCTTTGATTATCTCCTACTGCTAATGCTAATACTTCTAATCCTTTCTCATTAAGATCACAAGAATTAAGGTTGAGAGTGATTAATGAGGATGATACTGAAATCCCATCGCATAATTTTTCCGTACCTTTAGAACCTATTCGACATTTAGCTAAAATTAAATTATTTATTGTGTTACTCTTCTGCAATAATTCACCCAAATAATAACAAGCACTTTTGGTCAACCAATTATCCTGAAAAAATAATAAGTTTAGCAATTTTTGTATTTAAAAACTATCAATGTGTCCAATTTGTTTAGAGAAAATTATAAATCGAGTACTTAAGTACCGTAAAATCAATCGTATGAACGGATGCGTTATTTTGCAAAGCACAACAAATAATTTCAACGATTCTTGGATCAATTCCGTAATATCTTAAATCAATGTATTCCGTTTGCAACATTTTGGCAATCGATTGTATCACCTTGAGACCTTTGGATCTGACGTGTTCGTCAAATTTGTAAATCCCACCTTCTTCAAAGGATTCTTGAATTGCTAGAATCTGAAATGCTGGGCCCACTCCAGGATCATTTGGGATTGGAAAGCTCGTACTCAAATTGGATAATTTCATTTGTGAATCACTTATATCAATATCTCTTAAACAAGGATGAATCGAAGATTCGCTGGGTGATTTTTCGGAAATAACATCTTTTTCTTCCGGAGTAATTAAAGTTTCGATTGAAACATCATCGTCATCTTTTTTTCGGACAGCCTAAAATACAACTTTCTTGTTAAATACTCGAATGTTTCTTATCGTAATTTAACGAAATATTTTCAAAATGAAACCAATGGAAAATAGATTTTATACTTTGCGACTAATTTGATTAAAGTTTACCAAATTTGTTGTATTTTTAAGTTACACCAAGTAATTATTGTAAACGTATCTTTTTCTTCTTCTTTTTTCGTTTCATCCTCTAATTCGAAATCATCGCTGGATTCTGATTCCTCGTCGTATTCATCTTCAAAAGTTTCCTCTTCGTAATATTCATCCCATTTTTCGTAATCAAACTCTGAATAGTAAGATTCTTGGATCGAATTTTTGATATGTTGCTGTAGCACATATTTCATTTTTTTTTGTTCACTTATCATATTAGTTTATATATTAATTTAATTATACGCACGTACCTGTTTACTGTTCATTCTTCAAATTTAATTTTATAATATCCAAAGTATTAAATTTTGTTTTACATTTTTTTTTTTTTTTGTACGAATTTTTTTACACGGGTTATGTAATTATGTCAAATCCATTGAAATTGATATTTAGTTTGCCACGAAATGAGTAATTTTTTAAAAATCGATATATTTAACGTTTGAATCAAATTTTAATATTAAATCCACGAAATAGAATGATCGAATGATTCGATTCAGGAAACAATTTCGATGAATGAAATTTGACTGAATCAAGAGAGATGACTCATTTACCGAGTATTTTCATCAAGTGACTCTTCTGAACCATTGTGTTGTAATTTCAACAGTTCCTTATACAGTGATCATCCTAATCTATCTTACGTTATGTTCGTCCGGGCTCGTAAATTCTGTTGTCTCGTCGCGAAATTGATCTTAGAGCTTATTGTTCATCCCAGACGCACTTTTGACGATGATCAAGTATATTATCTTCAATTATATCAAAATGTAATTGGAGATGACGTATTATTCCATCTCCTCGGGACACCAAATTCGTGTTTAAATCGTCAAAAAGTTGCATCAATTTTTGCAATTGATGCATAAAAAAAAAAAGTGAACTTGTGTATTTCTTTGCTATCGTTAATCGATTCATTTCATTTTTCAAATAATAAAATATTAATTATTTTCATAATACAAGCTTGACGTTAACTTTAGAAATATTTTATTTGAAAAATGACAAAACTGTACAACAATAATTATCATATTATTGATTTATTATTTAAAAAGCTTTGTGGTGGAGTTTAGTGATGGGGTTTGATGATGTGAAAGCTAATATAAAAACAAAAAAACAAACATTCTGACGAAGTATTGTACTTTTTATTGAAACTCTTCATCGTCGTAACGTAATGCGAGAGAGAATGGTTGGGAAAAGGAAAAATAGGATACGAAAAGGGTTGAAATAAAGGTTTGATGAAGTAGAAGGAGGAAAAGGAGGGAGGTGGTGGGATGGGAACTTATTTACAATAATGTACTCGCTCATTTCGTTAATTAACTCGGCATTGTCGTTGACGAGCGATCGATCACAATTCACAACGCGTGGGTGTATATCCCTTAAACTAAAATCTATCATCGATCAGAGAGACATTAGTTAAACGATTATTTTCTAGATTGAGTTCCTAAGTTTCATTTATTTATTTATTTTTTCCTTTTATCTCTCTCACGGTTCAACGTAAGATCGAATAAAATCGATCCTCGAGACCACCCTACTTTTTCTTTTTCTTTTTTTTTCTTTTCCGGTATAAACGTAACATTATTTCACGGATTATTATTTATAATTATTTCTAATTAATTATATTTTAAAAATATAAAAAAAAAAATCATGAAAGTAATCGATAATCTTTCATTCAACGTTCAAACTATTGCCCCACATGATCTAGGAATAATTAAGAATACAATTACATATATATATATATATATATATATATATATATATATATCTGTATAAAATAATATTATATAAAATTATGTATATATATATATATATATATATATATATATATATATATATATATATATATATATATAAATCGTCGCGAAATTATTTATATTTATCATTTTTACGAAGGGATGAGAGGGGAAATTGATATAAATTCTTTTTTATTCTTCCTTTATTTCTTCGTAAATAAAAAATAAAATAAATTTATTTATTTAATAGAGGAAGAAATGGGGAAAAATTAAAATAAGATTAAAAAAAAAAAATAAAATAAAATAAAAGAAGAACCACAAAATAAAATTGCACATCTAGATAAGAACGATCCGATCTATATTATAATACTTGATTAAAAGGATATGAGGGAGGAGGAGGAGGAGGAGGTGGAAGGAGAATACAATTAGGTGAATGGAACAGGTAAAGGTGTAGGAAAGGGAATAGAGGATTTTAATCTATTTACAATTTTTCTCGAAGGCTTACTACGCCGCTCTTTCTTTTATTAATCCCATATCGAAATACGAGATTAATCGATCACTATAGATCGAATAGAAAGTTTACAAGAGACTTTTACCGGTTTATTATTATTATTATTATTATTATTCTTTTTTTTTTCTTTCCATAACTTTGCCAACTATGTCTATTGGATAAAACATCGAATACGTAAAAGTCACGTTTTTTTTTTTTTTTTTTTTAATTTTTTTACGTGCACGTGTACGTGTGACGGATTTGTTGATTAAAATTAATATTAAAAATACACACACGTTTAGTTTGATCCAAGAAATGACGAAGATGTAAATAATAATAATATCATGTACGCGTGTACGTATATATATATATATATATATATATATATATATATAATTATTTTATATAAATTTATAATTAAATGTAATATATTATTTAAAGATTCTTTTTTTTTTTTTTTTAATAAAAAATAAAAAAAGCTTATCAACTTGTCTCCTTTTTTTTTTTTAATCCATTTTTTGTTTGTAATCGCAATAACTGGAATATAGTATAGTTAATCGTTAAGTAAAAGCGGCGTATATTTACACTAATTTCATTTTCTCCTTACTGCACTTTTCCTCGTCTTATTATTAATTATTAATATTACTCTATGATTATTATTATTATTATTATAATAATTGTTATTATTAATATGATTATTATTATTAATAATATAATAATTATTATTACTATTAATATTATTATATCTGTATGTTTTTTTTTGCCATTTTTTTTTGTCATTAACTCTTTCTATTATTTATTTAACTTAATCTCTACACGAAATAATCGTATTTTCTGCCGATGAACGTTCGTAAATATGCATATGTTAAATACTAACTAAATGGTATCGCCAAATTCACATTTCTTTTCTTCTTTTTTTTATTGTTATTAATATTTATTTATTTATCTCTCACACATACACACACACACACACACACACATACATGTACGTTTGTTTTGACGATATCATAGTGATGCGTATAAAAAAAAATAGACATAGTACAACGATAGACTTAACGAAGGTAAAAGGAAAAGAAAGTTAAAAGATAAAATAAAATAAAAAAATATATATAATAATAATAATATTAATTAAAAAAACGAAGTAAAAAACGACTGTGGGAAAAGTATGTCGTTTTGTAAATAATAATAATAATAATAATAATAATAATAATAATAATAATAATATATCACAATAATATCGTCCGAAAGGAACGTTCGAAGGTTAAACAATATTTTTAATATATCAATTTGTGGATTGGATTAAAAAATTGTAAGTCTTGCTTATAAGAAAAAAAAAAAAAAATAAACAAAAAATCATTGAATATTTTTCTATGTTAGACTCAAAACTTTTCAACCCACCTACGTACACAAATTCCGCACTAACACGTTATCGGCATATTACAAGGTATGTATGCAGGTATGCGCACGTATGTATGTTTGTATGCATGTATCGTAAGTCTTAGGAAATGATTTTCACTGTTTTTTTTTTTCTTTTTTTTTAAGTGAATCGTAAATAATTGTTCGGTATAATAAATGTAAGTATCCAAACAATTGTAACGCAATCTCAGTAATCATCAGTTAAAATTATTAAATCGTAAGCGGTACGTTTATAATATGTACGATACGTTGTACGATGTAAGTAACGGGATTTCTTAAAAAAAAAAAAAGAAAATAGAAAAAATTAATCGGAGAATAACACACACACATACACATATTATCATCGTTCTGTGATATTTAAATCTCATCACTGCGTTATAAATGCATTATACGTACGGTAGAATCTGTAGTATCTGAATTAACACAGAAATTGAATTAAATTTAAACAATTTCAGCAACACGTTTGAATAATACAAAATTCTGATACTGAAAGGTTCCACCGTGTTACATACATGCTGCACATGCATCATTGTTTATATTTTATTCATTTTGTTGTTGTGTGTTTACTTGGAGACGTGCCTCACCTAATGGATTGATTATTCTTTTTTATTTAATTAATTAATTATTTATTTATTTATTTATATGATATAACAACGAACGCGTACGATCTCTATTATAATAATTATAATAATTATGCGCGAGAACAACCCAGCGTAGAAAAGTTTTAAGATATCAAGGATCGTGATTGCTGAACACTTGGATGTGCAAGCGGTGCAGTCACAGCGAAAATTACTAAGTACGAGCTATATACATATGTACAACGATAACAACATATTTAAATGTTATCATTATAGTTACTTATAATCGTCGATCGCGTTTATTGTCAACAAAATCATGATCTTCAGTCATGAGATTATGGGAACTCTCTGATGGAACACATAGAAAATCATTTAACTTCTACGTAACCTTACTTTTTAAAAAACAAGGAAGACATTAGTTGTTTTTTTTTTTTTTGCAAGATTACGACATATTTATATTTATATAATATATTTTTTCGATCATTATAGCTTTCGAATATAATCATCTTAAAACCATACCACTTAATCGTGCTAGCAAACATTTAAGTTTAGCAAAATACTTGATTACCTTGTCACCAGATTTAATAATAAACACGTGGGAATAGTTGGGAACACTTTGAACACAAGTTAGAATCGAGTTTTAAATCGTAATGAATAATTGATAAGTCCTATAACAATAGGTACTACAATTACTGTAGAAAATAATAATAAGAAAAAAAAAGAAGACCTTAAACGTGTACCGTTAACACTTGATGAGTACCCGACGTTTGACTCGTCCCAGGCTGCTGATGGGAGTACGTTGGTTCCTGTATTCTCGGTTTGGTGTAAGGTTTGTGGGGACCTTCCTCGTAACTAAAACTCGCCGTGTTATTTCTCGTCTCGGCACTTGGGGGTTTGTAAAGGGGTGGTAAACGATGTCTTCCTTCTTCCGAGACCATTTCGAGACTCTCTTCAGTTGTACCGAGAGAACTGAGAGAAGCACCAGCCAATGGTCTGACTACGGATACACGTGGTTCTGGGTCTTGATCCTTCAATGGATTTGCATACCTTCTTAGGTTCTCTTCGTTTTGTAGATTGTTCGATTTCTCGTCTAAATCGCTACGATGACGATGCAACGAAGTCTCGCTGCTGGTCGTCGCAGTTAAGCTGGAACGTTGTCTTGCCGTTCTAAGATACCAAAGACCTCCGAACAAAGCAAGTACTAAGACAGTTGCTAAAGCACCACCGAGAACAGCGATGTAACCACCTGCCGCATTGTTAGAATTAGAACTTGGTTCGCTGATTAAAGCGGTTTCGACTTTAACTTCTAAAACTGAGGCAAGTGCGAGTGGTCTACCCATAGGACGACTCAATGCTTCACCCAAATCCCGTGCTGCATCTGCTGCCGTTTCCGAAAATATTGTTACCTCGACGGTATCGTTGTCACCCGGTTTCAAATCGCAAAGTAATACGATCAATTGTGGTCGTCTTGGGTCAGCCAAAAGTTTTCTTAAACGACGACAAAGCAACTCGACTGACGTACCAGACGCTAAAGTGTCTCTTCTCAATAGTATCGTTAATCTCGAACATGTTGGTCCTGGTGTTGCTTGACCAGGCCAACAAGAGGGTGGTGCTGGTAATGCAGGTGGTCCTACTCTTCTACCAGTTTCCACCGGTCGACATTCACCCCAAGCTGGACAGGGTGGTGATAGACAACTTTCTCCTGGACTTGGTACGCATACTTCGTGTGCCAAACAGGACGTACCGTTTAAGCAGTTACCCTGACCGCACCAGACATTACTACATTGATTCTTTCCACTTCGACACTCGCAAATGTTGCAGTCGTCCTCCCAGCTTGCAGCTATGCATCCTGGACCGCCGGCCGTGCGAATCTCGCAACGAATACCGGTCCTACCTGCGGAACGGGCAAAAAGAAGATGTAAGAACCCACCGGACGAGTTTGTATCGTTGTAAAGTACGAGCAACCCTCGAATGAAAACTGGTCTGAATTATGAACAGGATCGATCTTTTTTCTCCCTCTCTTTCTTTCTCTCTCTCACTCTCTCTCTCTCTCTCCTTCTTTCTTTCTTTTAAAACGTCGATCTTATTTATCAAACGCGTAATTCAATATCTTTTCTTATAACGTTACTTTTATTAATGTAAGAATTCTACGTGTGTGTTATATATTTAATACATACCCGGTGGACAAACGCAAGAATAACTTGCAATTCCATCGACGCAGGTTGCTCCCGCGGTGCAAGGATCGCTAGCACATTCGTTCACGTTGATACGACAATCTGGCCCAGTAAATCCTGGTGCACACTCGCATCTGAACCAATTAACTCCATCGACGCATTTACCGCCATTTAGACACGGCAACGGTTGACAATCGTCCACGTCTCTAAGACAATTTGGACCCTCGAAACCTTCGCGACAAACGCATCTGTAATTTCCATCCGCCGTGTTAACGCACGTTGCTCCGTTTTCGCAAGGATTACTGGCACATGCCGGAGATGCTATATGACAAGCTGCACCCTCCCAACCTGGTGGACAGTGACAGGTAAAACCATCCCCGCGATCTTGACACGTTCCTCCGTGACGACAAGTGCCTGGTTCGCAATGGCCACCTCGTAGGGCACAGGTTTTTCCCTTCCAACCATTTCGACATATGCACGTGAAATCGGCGACACCGTCCACACATGTACCGTTGTTACGACATGGTAATGCCGTACATTCGTCTACGTCTGTAAATGCAAATTAATTTTTGTTTTTAATAAGAGACTTTGGGGGTTATAGTTTTTGTTTCTCTTTTTATGAAATACTGACCTTGATCGCACAAATCTCCGTTCCAACCCTCCCGGCAGATACATTGAAACGAATTGATGAGATCAACGCAGGTACCACCGTTCAAACAGGGATTGCCACGACAGTCGTTGATATTCTCGTGACAGTGAACACCGGTATAACCCGGATCGCAAATGCATTTGTCTCCGCTGCACTTTCCTCTGCCACCGCAAGGCGTTCCCTCGCTACCGCAACCTAATTGATCGTCCGTGTTACCGCTAAACTGCGGATTCTGCGATGCCGATTCGCTACAATTCTTCCCTTGCCATTGTTCGGGACAATGACAATAGTAATCGGTTTGTGTGTTGAAACATGGAGCTGAATTTCTACACGGATTTGGACTGCAATGATCCCGATCGATCTCGCATTGGTAACCGGTGAATCCAACAGGACAAACACACTCGTAAGCGTTTACCAAGTCTCTGCACTCTCCGCCATTTTGACAAGGTTTCGAAGCACATTCGTCTATATCGACATCACAATCTTTGCCGGAATAACCTGCTGTACAACTACAGTGATAATCATTGACGAGATCGATGCAGAGTGCACTATGCTGACATTGTCCTATACAATCGTTGATGTTCTTCGTGCAATTTTTGCCTTGAAAACCGCTTCTGCATCGACATCTAAAAATTTGTCATTTCCTTTCTATTACTTCACAAGTTAAATAACAAACACGATTTAATTTTATTTTTTTAATTTGAAATTCGATATCTATCATGAAGATTAAAATTTGTACTCGATATTAAACTTACCTGTAATCACCGGCAAGGTTGACGCAACTGATGGAATTTTTGCACGGCGATTCCTTGAGGGCACATTCATCGACGTCGAATTGACAAAGAGAGCCTTGCCAGGCAGGTGGACAGTTACAAACGAACCCATTTCTACCGTCAATACAGGTACCACCGTTTTGACAGGGTTGCGAAGCACACTCGTCGATGTCGGTTGCACATAAAGGACCGGTAAAACCAGGCGCGCACTCGCAATGAGCGCTTTCACCTAATTCGACGCAGGTTGCACCATTGGCGCAGGGACTCGAGGCGCAAGGATTGTCTACCTTTTCGCAAGTCGGCCCTGAAAATCCTTCAGGGCATGTACACCTATACTGATCTGGTGCAGTATTTTCGCACGTGCCACCGTTTTGACACGGCTCGTGCGTACCACAATAATTGAGATCTTGATCGCACAATATGCCACCCCAATTAGTATCGCAAATACACTGCCAACTAGAACCGTTGCAATAACCGTGTTTGCATCCGGGATAAGGTGTACACTGATCGCAAAGTTCACCACGCCAACCGTGTCTGCACTTGCATTCACCACTTACGTTACAATGACCGTGAACTGGATGACAACCCTCTTTGCAAACAGCTGGAATCAAACAATATTTTAACTTTATTAAAAATACAATTATGAAAGATAGATTTAATATAACATACAAGAATTATAGATACACGAATGACAGTTAAACAAATCTCAGTAGTAATCCCTGAAACACATTTCCAACAATTTCGAAACTCAATTTCATGCGATTACGGTATCTCCTCTTTCCTATTATCGTGAACGGTAATTTTGAAACTCAACGAAGACGGCAAAGAGTTAGGTATCGCTTTATAGTCGGGCAACTCAATTAGCTGAGGGGACGGAAAGACGGATGAGAAGCGACAGAGAGAAGGATTATCTCCCTTGACCGTGAAACGAAAACTCATGCCGTAGTAACACGCGAGTATCTACATACGTACATCACAAACATACATACATACATACATATACATACGTATAATCTTTCGACCCTTTTCCTCTGAGAATATCGAAGACAAGAGATGAGGACAACTACGACGGTTTTACCGTTACGTCACGCGCTTTAAATATACCCACACGTTATTCTCACGTAAAACCATCATATAAGGTACTTATACATATATATATATATATATAAATACATATACTATGCACCTTTTGCATAGAAGATACTTTCCCGAGAGTATATATAACCAAACGTATATTATATGTACTTGCATATAACGGGTGAAGCATTCAAACTTACACTTACCGATAACTCGATTGCCATCGAGAGTAATAAAATATAATCTGTCCGATTAAACTTACTTGCTTTCGAAACGCAACACGTATCTTTTCCTTATCACCGATACCAATCAAATTATTTGAATGTGCTACTTAAATTATAAATGTTGGAATATTTATGATGATTTTTAAATAATCTACAGTAGTTATTTCCGAGTAATATTTTTACTTTAATGAATTAAAATATAGATTATAGGGAGAGTATAGAGTAGAGTTGGGTTGGCAACTAAATTATTGCTGAGTTTAAAAAGCCACCTATCGACAAAATCCACAATTATTTACTTGCTAACCGAACAAGTTTTGTCAAACACATTGGTTTCAATCGCGAATAGTAAATCGAATTATTCGAAATGGGGTTATTTAAAATGCATCACCCGGTATGTACATATAATACATACGTACTTATATATATATAGTTGAATATACCTGCTCTTTCACAGCATCTCTAATGATTAATAGTCCTGGCCTTTCTCGTCCTCACGAACGACGGACATTTACGGATATTTATACGACTGCATCGGGATACTCTCAAGGTACTAAATGACGGCACGTCATCGTCCCTTCTTCCCCCTTTCCCACCCCTTATAACCCTCCCTCTAAACTCAGCACTCTTCTCGTTTTACCATCATGAAGCAGCAAACTTTCTTTTAAACTAACAGCAGTGTGGCCAATGTGCTCGATCGGATTCGATCGGAAACGCGTTTGCGTACCAACTGAGAAATCCTATCTCGAGTTAATCAAGCCACGTTTCATCCTCGTGTGAGATGTTTCTTCCTTCTTTGAAAAAAAAAATTAATAAAAAAATATCAGAAAAAAACGAAGGAAAAAGAGAGAGAGAGAGAGAGATATAGAGATAGAGAAATAGTGGATTTTCTCTCGTAGGTAGGAAACTATAAATCTAACCGATGCTTCAAAGAGGAAGCCTACTATCCTCATGGTTGATTGATTCACCTAAGTCAACGCCGGTTTAAATTAACGCTCGCGATTTACTCTTTTACTACTCGTTTCCTTTCCTTTCCTTTACCTTCCGGCTATAGTTAGGATTAAGGATTACTTTTTTTTTCTTCTTCTTTTTCTTCTTCTTTCATCATTTTTCCTAAGATCGTTACAAGAAAGAATTTGGAATAAATTATTGAGGAAGTTACATGATTAAATCGATTAAATTGTAATTAGGAATTATTAAGTGTTTGTTACTTTAATTAAATAATTGTATAGAAGATTTTGTTGTTATCTGATTGATCTTTTTGTACTTTTAAGAAAATTTTAGGTTAGTTTTTGTACGATCGATGTAATAAGTGATATTAGGTTATACAAGGTGCTTAAATAAAAAAAACTGAAATAGAATAAATATTTTCAATTATTTATAAAGATATAATTACACACACACAATAAATGTGTGTGTCGTTTGAAACAAAAAAAGTAAATAAAATGAAAATAATTTTATTACAAAGATAATTCGAATGTGTATTAATGGAAGATAGAAATTTCATGGTAGGTTTCTAAAAGACTTTAGAAGAACTTGGTGATGGTGATGGTGATGGTGATGGTGATGGTGATGGTGGTGGTGGAGGTTGTTCTCGTTCGACTTATGTTAGCGAGAACTACGACGATCTTATCATGAAAAAAAGATTTGACTTCTCTCACAAGCCTTTGGTGCCGTGGCTTGGCACGTTACGACCGGGTTCGTTCGTGCATAGGAAGAACTCTCGTGTGAAGACGATGCACGGAGTGAAATTCTCCTATTGACCTTTCACAGTGCGACAAAAATGTCAGAGCCAGTTCTCCTCTCCCTCTCTCTCTCTCTCTCTTTCTCTCTCTCTTTCTGTTACAAGTTAAGCTTTACTTACGATCGACTCGACGTCTCACGAGTACACGATTTCTATCGATAGATCCTAATTGGGTTTCATCGATCCTATTTTTTCCCTTCAATCTTTTTATTTTTTTTTATTTTTACTAACTCAAAAGTAGAACGCTAATCTAAATAATTGTTCGATTCTATTGATAATAATAATAATAATAATATATATTTAAGTATTAATAAAACACTGAGGCATGTTTATGACATTTTCAATCAACCTAATCAATCAAAAAATACAATAAATAATACAAATTTGATATATTGGGTTGTCCTGAAAGTAATTTCGTTTTTCTTTTGTGAAAATGAAGACAATTAAACTTAGGCCTATCATAGTAGGCATAAACAGTTACATTTGATAAACTTAACCTCTCATCAATCTCACGTATTCTTATTTACCGGTTTGCATCAACTAATAGCCTTTATTGTATCAGAAAAAAAAAACGAAATTACTTTCCACATAACCCAATAGTTCAAGAATAAAAATACTCCAATAAAATTCATATCTTAAATCAACAAAAAACCCGAACCCAAATAGGTGAATCATTAATTATCCTAACAAATTGACTGATACTTCAAAACGAAATCTAATAGTATGTTAGATCTACACGACAAGGTCACGAATTGAAATAGGGATGAAAGAAAGATAAGAGGAAGAAAAGATCAAAGGAGAAGGGGGAGGTGGAGGTGGAGATGAAGGAGGACAAGTAGAAAAAGAAAGAAAGAAGAAAGATAGGATGTGACACTGCGACCTGGTGAGTCCGCAATCACAGTGAGACGGAAGTAACGATTAACCAGCGAAGAAAGAGCTGTTATATATTAGCCTGGCGCTCTATTGTGCGAGCCAAGACCTGGCGTGATGTCGCTACCTTTGTAAGATCGTACGACATGCGTCTAACGTCCGCCCATTGAGGCACGCTTCGAGATAATTCGTATGTTTTACGATCCACAAGAGGCCGTGCCTCTTGATCCCACAACCCACGTTTTCTTATTATTCTTATTCTTATTCTTATTCTTATTCCTTTCTTTCTCTTTCGAGCTCTTATTTCCAGACCAAAATTGTTTTCCTTTTTTTCCTCTCTCTCACACACATACACACAAACACATATATACAGAGAATCTTCGTAATTAGAAACTAGGAATTGTGTTTTAAAAACACGTGATACGTGCATTGTGTCTTTTAACATGTCATTTGAAAATATTTTAATGCTAACATTTGCTAACAAGCTTATTACAAATTTCCTAATAATATTTCATTAGTTTATAATGAATTTTATCAAAAATATTCATAATTTTCTAAGAATTATTTGAACATATACCTCAACGATAGACTGGACACTATTTTTGCATCTTGTACGTGACAGAGTTAATTTAAGTTTAACAAATGATTAAATAATTAAGATAAATATAAAAGAGAAATATGATTTACCTATTTCACAATCGGCACCTTTCCAGCCTTGTATGCAAACTTTGTCTCCGTTCTCGTCGCAAGTATAATGACCGAATATGTCATTTCTCGGTCTGCAAAACTTCGTACACGTTGCATTGTAATAATGATCAGCACATTGGACACGCACGCGATATGCTAAATGAGCATTTCTTCCTTGATGATTGAGAGTGTGCCACGTTGGTCCTGGTAAAACAATTCCACTGTAACTCGCTTCCTCGATTACACCGGCACTGGCCTCGTCTCTCGCTTGTAGGATCAACGTAAATTGTCTCTGCAAATAAACAAAGAAAAAAAAGAAAAATATAAGTTAAAATTATTATATTAAATTCAAACAAATTTATGCAGTAATTTAGAAAAAAGATTTAAAAAAAACATATAAAAGTATTTTTTTTTCAAAATAAAAATTGAATTTATAAAATAGAATACACCACATATAGGTTATATTCGAAAGAAGATATGAACAAAAAATAGGACAAGGTATTGTTCGTCGATTAAAAAAAAAAATTTATAGAATATAAAATAAAATATAAAAAAAAAATAAATGATATACAAGAGACTCTTCTGTGATCCCTCGAAAGGAAGTTCTTAAAGAAAATGAAACAGAAAAAAAAAAGCTAGAGAAACCATCTAATTTGTTCTAATCGACCATTCCCAAAAGGCAGACACCTAAATTGCTACCGTCCGAAGTTGAATGGGTCCTACGAGACTAGGCCCATTCTTCTTTTTCTACGATTCGAAGTAGTGCAACAGGTGGTACGGTTATAGTTTACAAATTGGTTAGACCAAAATAGAAAAAAAGAGTAGAGAAATATTCTATTCGTTTTATCGTACAATCCTTCGTGGAATTAGGTTTGCAACAACGATGATGACGACGACGACAAAGACGACGACGACGACGACGACGAGAGAGGAACGTTCCCTGTACTTTCTAATCCGTGTCGAGTATGAGAGAGTCCTGTACATAACCTTACTTTCGTCAAGGAAGGTAAGTTTTTATGGAGTGGGAGGAATGAAAGATGCTAATCGAGAAGATTCTTCGAGATCATTCTGCATTCACAATGCTAAATAACCTCTGAAGAACTTTGACCGAATGACTATGTCAATTCTTAGAAGTACAATCGATCCTACTTTCTCAATAAAAAAATTCAATTTATCCACGTATCGTTACCTTTAATTATCCACTGTGAATTGAAAGTACGAATTATTCATTTATTACGTTTGTTTATTTAAATAAAATTTTAGCAAAAATCTGTAATAACACTTTCAGATATCAACCAATACGAATATTATCATTATGTTTAACTTAAATTAAAAACAAACAAAAAATGTATTACAAATGAACAATATATTTTCTAATCAAATTAAATAAATATTACAAATAAATATTCATATTATAATCAAATAAATCTTAAGTATAATTTTGTTGATTCATTACATTGTCACAATTGCAAGTATTACTCTTGAACTTGCCAATAGTCGTAGTGGTAGACACATCTGTTGTCTTGTGACTATGCTGACTATATAATACGCATAATTTCAGCATGTATCGAAATGATAATCCCTGACGTCACTTTTGTCTAGAGAAGCTCATATTAAAAGCGGAAAAGAAGGTATAGTTTTGATGAGGACGTCAGTTAACCCTTGCCCAGCTCGAATATAATTCTTCCTTCTCTCGTAGAAACGGGTTCCCTAAGTGGTAAAACCTTTTGACGTTTAGGCATTTGCAAATTTATACGTTGCTTCCTGACCTTTGAATAGATCATTATTACATTACGGTTTTATATATTTAATCAAGAGTTATAAAACACATACAGTGTATGTAAACCAATCTTGATCTAATATAATTTATTATTCATATAACTGTCATCGTCTCGTTCTCATTTTATTGGGTTGTTCGGAAAGTAATTTCATTTTTTCCTGTCACAATAAAAACATTAGTTGATGCAAACCGACAAATAATCCTCGATGAAAGGTTAAATTTATCAAATTCAACTGTTTATGATCACTTGAAAGGCCTAGGTTTAATCTAGAACAACCCAATACTTATCAAGATTATACGAATCAAATCTCAGAAGTGTATGAAAGGAAGCAGATACTTGTTTCTTATTATTCAAATAAGGAAAAAAGAATTTTGTAGGTTATGTTATGTTACAAAAAAAAAAAGAAACAAAGAAGAAGAGTGAGAGATCGATGATAAAATTTATCGAATAAGAATCTTCAAGTTGAATGTGTATTGCACAGCAGGAGATCACCGGTTAGATTATATTCGATAATACTGTTAATCAGAGTAATTACGGTAGCAGTTAACGCGAGATATCGTTACGTCATCCTCCTGATCGAAGAAGAGACTTTCGTCCTTTCTTCCGTCGTCTGCTGTTCATTTGTGATTGTAGTAAATGCGTAACACACGCGTGCATGCTCACGCAAACACACATGCATATACATATATAGGAAGAAGAGTAGTACCTCTTGTGTATACTCTCCCTTGAAACCTTCTTCTTCTTCTTCTTCATCTATCTAACTTTTGCATCTTGCTCGGTTACATAGCAGCGGTGAATCCTGATTGGTAGGCACCAATCAAGGGCCCAAGCGTGAGTGACGGTCGGCTAATGCAATAAATAAATTCCAATCGGTCTTCGTCCGCCACGGAAGACGGCCCTATCTTCTTTTTATTTTTTATTTTTATTCTTATTCTTCTTTACCAACTGAACGGGTTCCAATCTTTCTCTCCTTTTGCAAGAGGACTTCGAACATCGAGTATGTGAGTGAGATAGAGGGTGGGGGTGAAGGAAGGGAGAAGAAGAAGAAGAAGAAGAAGGTCGATGGTAGAAAGCTGGAAGTGTTCCTGATGGAACCGGTCTCGCGAAATAAAAAATAAAAAAAAAAGGTAACTCAAAGAGAAGAGACCTGCACCACCGTGCGTCTGTGCGCGTCACGCACTCACGCGTGTCGTTAATGAACGCGATGGCAGACAATGAAACGAGTTAAGTTTAAATCGAACTCGACGGACGAATATTCTCTTTTATTTTTTTTTTATTTTTTTTTTTTGAAAGGAAGTTTTATTATTTTGATTCATATTTCGATAACACGTCGTTGTATTTCTACAAATGAATCAATGAGTTATGATACTCATTATGGTTAGATTTTTTGAACGATTGTACTTTTTCTATATCTTCATAATTTTTTCTTCGATCATTTTAAAAATATACAAATATGATTGTCAAATGTATATTAAAATAATTATTAAATTATTGATTTGACTAATATATTATATTCTCTAGTTTCGTGCATTAATTATATCAAAAATTGTATATAACATTAAACATTCAACAAAATATAGTAAATACTTGTAATTAGAATTTTAATTGAAACAATTTTTGAGATTTTCAAACCATAAAAAATGACTGACTCTATAACTCGTCGATTTATCATATACTTTGTTGTTGTTTTATTAAAATGGCAAAAAAGATCTTGTCGGATAAATACTAAAGAATTTCATAAATTCCGATATAATCCCTCGACACGTACATATATATATATATATATACACACATATATACACTTTTAAAAGATTTCCAAGCCTATCGAGGGGTTTCACACATAACGCAAGAAGGTGCTTTCTAAGTAATAATCTCAGGCACCTTCTTACTCTCTCTCACTCTCTCCCCTTTCCCTTACACACATATACCCACACATACACTATGAAAGGAATAATTATATGTGCATATATTCGTAAGTCATGTACGCAGAGAGAAGTAAAAGAGGAAGAGGAAGATGGGTCGATGTGGTGAGGAGGTTTGAGGGAGGAGGTGAATATGGGGTGGTTGGTGGGGGGAACTGGTTTGGCTATCGTCGAACCAATCGCCATAAACTACAGAATTCGAGAAGCTCCTTTGATATGCAAAACGTTAGGTCTCTCATCGATATACGACAATGTTCGCTACTATCTTTGGGACGGATTTATTTTACTAACTCTTTTTTATTTCTTCTTATTTCATTTTATTTCTCCTCTTTCATTTACTTCTTTTTTTTTTTTTTTTTGATGGAACTCGTTACTTCTACGGAATAATTCGTACCCTCCTCATTCCCCCTTCTCTTCTCTTCTTCTTCCTTCACTTTACTTTTTTTTTTTTTTTTATTTGTTTTCTTATTTCTCAATGATCGTGACTGTACTACCGAAAGATTGGAATAATACCACGAAACAATTTTTCTCTCTTTTTTTCTTTCTTTATTTCAAATTTATCGAAAACATTTTAATCATGCTTACCTAAGGTCTTTCTAAAACTCTTTAAACATAATAATACCCTATTTACACATACGATATTCTTTTTATTTTTGTTAACGTAACTTACATTTGAATTCTCTCCTTTATTCTCGAACACCGAACTTTACGAATTCTTTCAACAGGTGAACATACTTCCTTTCACATTCGTAATCGATATAACATCGTGCCCAATACGTAACAACACCTATATATTATATATTTGAAGACTTTCGATAAAAGTTGTTTAACGTGTCTGACAATGTTTCTTTAGTATAATCGATTCTCTTTAAATTTTGCATATTTTGAAATTAATTTGTAGATTATCTTTTTATTACGTGTTTGAAATGAGATAAGTGTATCGTTAAACTTACGATGAGATTGCTTGACTAATTATTTAAAACCCAACACTAAATGGGTCCTTTTAATTGTATTAAAAAAAGAAAAAAATATTATATTATATAATAAAACAATTTGAAAAGAATTTGATTGATCAATCTAATGCAATACCATCATTGATCCCTGTTGCAGGTGGACAAATAGTAAACAACAACAACAACAACAACGATGATGAAGATGATGACAATAATTGTGATGTCAAAAAAGAGAGAAAGACAGAACGATGACTAGAATGACGTGGATGATTTTTAGGAGAGCATTGTCTTGTCGAGCACAAAGAAGACATTGTCGACTGTTACTCGAACATAACCTCTCTCTCTTTCTTACTATCTCCCGTACCTAGAGCAGATGAGCGCTAATTGGTGTTAATTGGTGGCTCGCTCGGGGCTCAAGCTTTCCCACGCCCGCGACTTTCATGCTCGCTTTTTTTTTTCTTTTTCCTTCCTTCTCTTCTTTTTTTTTTTTATTTACACCTCGTATATATATTCTAATTCGTTGGTCTGTCCGTCTGTTGGTTGGTTGGTTGGTTGGTTGGTTGGTTGTTTGAAACGATGGAACAAGACGACGAGTTCTGAAGCTTCTCAAAAGAACGTTTTCTTTTGTACTGTCTGTTTGTCCGTTTCTTTTTCTCTCACACACACTCTCTCTCATTTCTATCTTTCTCTTTTCTCTCTCATTCTCATCTTCCTCCCAGACGATTCTCTTTGTCAAGAAGAGTCCCGGTCTCTTCTTCTTCTTCTTCTTCTTCGTCTTCTTCGTCTTCTTCGTCTTCTTCCATCTCCACTTCCTTCTATTCCATTCTGATGGTTACATTGTACGATTTAAATGGGCTGAAGGTAGCAAGCTTGACAAAAAAAAAAGCTTCTTCTCTCCAATATTGTGAGCCTCTCCACCCCCCACTTCCGATGTATTTTATACTCGGCCGGTTTTGCCCAACAAGAAAGCAAGAGATACTAAGAGAGAAGAGAAATCTTCTCAAATAAAACGTCGTCTTGCCCACCACCCTCTGTCCCCTTCCACCCACCCCACTTCTCTCCCAACCACCCCCGAAAGAGAGAAAGAACTGGAGATGAATCATCGAATTACCAGAGATTATCCTCGCGTTGTCTTCGGATTAGACGTTCAAGTTTTTATATGTCATTATTATTATCATTATCATTATTATACTGTGAAAATATTGGTGTTAAAATTAGATTTGCATATTTCTACTTCATTATTATTATTATTATTATTATTATTATTATTATTTTTATTATTAGTATTATTATTATTGGTCTAGAATTAAGTTAGATATCAATGAGATAAGCTAATAGGGAATAACTTCAACGAAAATTAGGTGTATCACCTTTTTGTGATTGTACAGAAAGAAGATACTTAAATAAAGTTACATTACATGCATGTCTCTCTGACAACTTATACAATTTATACGTGTATGTGTATATCTGCAGTTGCATACGAGACACGAAGACGATGATCATCGTGGATCTAGGAATTCGCGTGGGTGTACTCATGCTTGAAAATTGCTTTCACGACTTATGCTCGTTGTTGGTTCTCTCTTACTCTTTCTCACTGTGCAAATTTTCCCTTTCACCGTCGACCATTTTTATAGTACTTTAATACAATAAAAATGATAAATCATAAATTTGATACTTTAAAGATCAAGGGAAAGTAACCTCTCATCTTCTTTGCTAATTCCTTTGAAAAAGGAAAAAGAAGGAAACAAATGCATACTATTGTCTTCTATCTCATTCTTTCTCAGGCTCAATCCTATATGTTTGTCTCTCTCTCTCTCGAAATGTTTCGTTGCATTTTTCGTTACAACGTTTCATAGTCTTCAAATCACTCCCATTCTTAAAAAAACCATAAACATATTTATAATGTGTTGAATTTTTGATCTTATAATCCTGATAGAAACGTTTGAGATTATTTTAACGTGAACTTTCCATTTATACAACTCGTCAGCTGATTCCTTCCCCTTCCCCTTTCCCCCTTTTCTCTCTCTCTCTCTCTCTCTCTCTCTTGTCTCTCTCAATATCACGTAACCGTGTCAATTACCCAGTAACAAAGTCGCGACAGGGTCATGGTGAGATATACGTATATCTCGTTAGACGAATATTGTTTATTTTTTTTTCTATCCTGTATGATTTAACTTTTAGTATTTTCTCATTGGGTTCTATGTGTGTTGTATCCGGTGCTGGATAAACCTAACGGAGTACACTCGTGCAAAAGGTCGATTTGCAGTCTAAAATGCTCGACGGAAGCAACCGATACGCATACCACGTAACTTCTTATTCTTTTTTCTTACTATACTTTCTCCCACCATTCCTTCAACCCATCTTTATACATATATATATACAATTACTGAACGTATGTGTCTCAACCTACTAGTCTTCCTCTTCTTCTTCTCCTTCGAGGACGTCAACGTGGACATCAACAACAACTACGGTGATACTTGTGCGTGCATGAGGAGGGGGAAGCAAGGGAAGGGGACGGGATGAACAGCACAGGTTACTTACGTACGCCGAATAGGCCTCCTTCTTTCTTCTTTCTTATTTTTCTTCTTCTTCTTCTTTTGCTTCTTATTCTTCTTCTTCTTCTCTATGTCAGTCTCGACGTGTCTTAGGTTTCGCGGAAAAGATCGAACGAGGCGTACGTGAGGACGCGTACAAAGTAGAAACGTCCGAGTCAGCTCTCAACACGCGGTTTAAAGAGAGAGAAAGAGAGAGAAAGAGAAAGAGAAAGAGAGAGAGAAAGAGAGAGAGAGTAGCCTAAGCTCTCGGTACATAGTTTTATATACCTTTAACACATATGTACTTTTAGCTGGACTGGCTAGCTAGGTGGATTAGCTTGCTTGGATTGGCTAGGTAGCTAGCTAGCTGGCTAGGTAGGTAGTTTTACTCTCATCGTTCGTGGATGAGAATTCAAGCTAGAAACCTTGAATGAGAGTACCTTAGAGTAAGAAGTTTTCTTTTTTCGATTCCTTATTCGTCTCTTGGTTGTCGTTCTCCTTGTCTCGTACATTTCTTCCTTGTCGAGTCAACCAAACTCTCTTAGCAATTACGTTTTCTCCTACTTTAAAAGCTAACGTTCCCACGCACCTATTCCGATTCCCCAGGCGTATTCATCGATCTTGTGTGTGTTTTATCTATTTTATTATTTTTATTTACTTATTTTCTAATCTTTTATAATAGGTTTTCTTTTCTTTTTCTTTTTTTTTTTTTTGCTTTTACAGTGTAGAATTTATTTGATCGATTTGCAAAATTTACGAAAGATTTTATTAGACAAAAATATTTCATTTATTTCCTATTGAATTTGACTGTAATCAGAGCGCTAGTGTTGCATATAGATGGAACCATGACCAGCTTCCAGGCGTATATCGTTTGTTTTAAGGTTTTTCCATTTTCAGGTATTTTTTTTTTTTTTTTGGTTCTTTTTAAGATTTTAGTGGCATTTTTGTATCCACATTGATCTCTCACTTTCAATAATATAAAACAACTTTTGTTTTCGATCTTCCACGAATAAAATCTAACAGTTCCTTAGGATTTTAATAAAGACAATTTGCTCTTTCAAATATCTCCCAATATTTTCTATTCAAAAATTAATCTCACACATTAAACTATTTATGTTAAAATTGAGAACTGATTTCCAGATTTACCACCACCCCAGCCCATTTGTTAACTAAACTCGTGTTTCTCGCGTAATACGAAGAACCTCGATAAATATTCCAACAATATATCCAAACAAGAAGATGTAAAACCTTTGAAAAAAAAAAAAAAATAAAGATTACGTTTGGTCGCTCCTCCCAGTTTCTTTTTCGAATTCGTTCTATCGAAAATTCCGTGGAACGGAATGAACGGCTACGGTAGTCAGAGAACTGCAACACATTTCTCTCTTTCTCTCTCTCTCTCTCTCTCGCTCTCTCTCTCTTTCTTTCTTTCCTGTTGGAGTCTTTGGAAAGGTGCACAGGGGAAATCTTCGTTCTGGAATCCACTACTCGTCCTCGCTTCCCAATTAGCCAGGTAGCTAATAAATCTCGCTGCCGTACCCAGAACCACCGCAGAAAGCAAAGCTTGTAATGGGTTGAAGAAGGACGAGAGAAGACGCGAGAACTTTAAGAAAAAGAAATCAAATAAATAAGTAAGGGAAAGAAAAGAACAACATTTTGTGCTAAGGTGAGGGGAAGAAAGCAACGTTTGTGAAAAGATATACCCTCACAATATTCACAAAGAGAGACGGGTGGTGTACAAGGCCAACTCTTGGAGACGACGACGACGACGACGACGTATCTTTTGTAAAATGTGTCGCGATTCCTCTACCCCCATAACCTTTTTTTCATCTTTGAAATGAAGAAAAAAGAAAGACAAGTAGAAATAAGAATAAAAAAAAAAAAAACTATAATCTTTTACCCCCTTTAATTTTTTTGTTGGTGATCTTTCTACTTCTTTTCTTTCGACAAACAAAAAGCAGTGTAAAAAAACAAGAAACAATAATAAAAAAGGGATTTGCAACTGATGCGTTGCAGTTTTAGCAGAATAAAATGAGAAGGGTGTTGGGGCTAAGGGGGTTTTAGGATGAGAGAGGAGATTCGAACGTTGCATTCCACGTATTAAATGCCGGGACACGCTGTGTTTGTTGGCGAACCTCCTCGATTTACCTTTTAATGCATGTGTAAGCCCCCTAACATAAGTGTATGAGTTTCGAGAAACTCTGGATTGAGAATAAGAGAGTGAGAGAAGAGATATAGTAGGGGAGTTTGGTATGCGGTACGCGCACTGGGTTCACACACGATCGGACCAAACGGATCTCTCAACGAGAGAGTCCCTCTCCCTCTGCCCCTCCCCCTTCCCCTCAACCCCCTCTGTCTTCTCTCTTTTCTTCCTTTTTCTTCTTCTTCACCATTCTTAACCAACCAGAACGACTAAGACGACGACTACTATAACACGACAAAGACGATTTCTTTCTATCACCTGAAAGATTAAAGTATTCGCCCCAAAACCATTTCCATATTTGCTTCCTCACTTTTATTTTATTTTATTTTATTTTATTTTATATTTTTGTTAAGCTTCTTTACTTTGTTTGTTTTTTTATTTATTTATTTTTTTTTTGTATTTTATCTCGTTTGAGTAGATTATTTTTACACCTGTTTCACGTGATATGAATACGTATAAACACATTTAGTGTTAATAATGATTTTTTTTTTATTTGATATTGTTCATATTATGAACTATTTTTACATTTGTCATACGTGATAAATATTCATTATAATTGTTTGCAATTATTTGTAATTATTTTGATTGATTTTATATGATTACAATTTGTTCGTAGTATTATTTTATTTTAATTGAGACAAATCTCTCAATGTTCTCAAAACGTTCTAATTTATTTGTTTAAAGTTAATAGAAGTTTGTTAATTAGATATATGATAAAGAATAATAGTAAAATAACTAACTGCTGGTTAGTATAACATAAATCACGTGAAAGTGGATCCCCTAGTTTCGTTGAGGTTTCTATTAATGGGCTCGAACCGAATAATGGGAATAGAATTTAAACTATAAATTTCTTTCTTTCGTACGATATAAAAAATGTCTTATAAATCAGTTAAATTACATTTTATTTTAAGAAATAAATTCAATGAAAAATTATGTTTTATTAACAAACATATTATAAATTTATTTTACAGAAGAGAATTATGCAAATTACATTTTGTTTTTCATATTGTTTCATAAAAAAGAAAAAAGAAACCAACATTATTTTAATTAATAAAAATGTACTAATATCAATCAATTGAAATCATGAAATATTAATTTTACCACTTAGTTTATTATATTTAAAAATCTTACAATCTAAAAAAGATACAATGTTGAAATAAATACAAATTTGTCAGAATGATTTTCCAAAATAAAAGATAATATCGTCTGTAAAATTGTTTCCCCCATGCCCCTGCCACCCCCCCCCCCCGGCTCCATTTAACAAATCCAGTTCTCTCGTATCGGAAAGAGAGACGTTAAACGACTTTGGAACTTTGTGTTACGGTGTTCGTAACTTTTATGGCGATGACGTCTTCTCCATTCGTACTTCTCGTTTTGTATGAGAGCTGGAAATACGTATTGGCTTTTTAGGGAAACTCGAATTGTAAGAAATGACCGATTAAATATCCCTTTCTTTCTTTTTCTCTGTCTCTTTGACAAATGATTTCATTAGGATTGCCAATCTTGGCATGAAAAAAGTTCACCAACCTCGTGAATTTTTCTTTCATTTCTTTTCTTTTCTTTTCTTTTCTTTTCTTTTCTTTTTTCACATTACTTTCCTTCATTTTTCTTTTTGCAATTTCATTCTTAAAGGATGACTACCAATATTACCGATTGATACGGCACTGAAAAGTATGCAGAAGAGGGAATCTTTCACAAACCAACGAACCACTACACACACCTGTTAAGATACCTGACTCATTCTGACTCCCTGCCGGGTTTAAAACATGCTTCTAGGCGGAGAATATTTCTTTTTTTTTTTTTTTTTGGATCCCCGATATTCCTTCGCGATGAACATCATTTAAATGTCTACCGTTTATCATTCCCCATCCTTGACTATTATCAAAAACGTAATTATCGGAATTAATCATAAGAACCCCGATGTGATGCTCGAGAATATTAACGTACAACTGTGTACCCGTTCCAATTTCCATCATCTCAATTTAATAAAGCAAAATGTTAATACTTTTTTTGTTCTCAATTTAACTTAAATTATTATTTTGTATCATTACGCGACATTAATTAAAAAATGTTAAAACAATAAATCCTAACGTTAACAAATTTGTTACCGTATTTTTAAATAGATGTTAATATAACTTAAATTTGTCTACGTAGGATTAATTTAATATTAAATAATCAAATCATTCTCTCTTATCATATTTTATGATTAATCGTAAGAATAAACAATTTTTATTAATTTATCTTTTGATCCAAATTTTCTTAAAGTTAAATTGCAATTTTGTACACAACAAAGGTTATATTTAAATCTATAATAAAATAAAATAAACTATCGTAAGAAAATCTTAACAAATTAATTAATTATTATAATTTATATGGTAAAAATATTGAAATTTAAAAATCGAATAGGAGTTTAATCGTAGAATTTAAAACGAATGATTGAGACGAGTATCGAAAGAATCAAACAAACAAATAAACAAACAAACAAACAAACAAGCAAGAAAGGAAGGAAATAAAACAAAAAGAAAAATGTTAAAAACACGTTGATGGTTTGATCAAAGTTTTTCCACGGTATTGTGTTCTTCCATGAAAAAGGATCGTTAAGCTGTTAAACCCTCGCAAAGGCATTACATTCACGCAAATGCATACTGTGTTGAACGAATGCATCTTCTTCTTCTTCTTCTTCTTCTTCCCTTGCATGACAATCACGTTCGTTCGTCAATTTAGTAATCCGGTCAGGTATATCGTACGTTAATGCATCTTCAAATCGATGATCATAAAAAGAACTTACATGGAAAAAGATATGCATTTACATTTCATTTACCATTCTAATATAGAATTATGTGAATAATCAATAAACCATATCAAATAATAACACTTTTCTAAATTATTCTTAATTCAAAATTATTCTATAATATAATTAATCAACTATTCGATTGCATTAAACTATTGGGTTGGCAATTAAGTTATTGGTGATTGTTAAAATCACCAATATCACCGATCATCTTCAAATCGATGATCATAAAAAGAACTTACATGGAAAAAGATATGCATTTACATTTCATTTACCATTCTAATATAGAATTATGTGAATAATCAATAAACCATATCAAATAATAACACTTTTCTAAATTATTCTTAATTCAAAATTATTCTATAATATAATTAATCAACTATTCGATTGCATTAAACTATTGGGTTGGCAATTAAGTTATTAGTGATTTTAAAAAGCCAACTATCGACAAAATCTGCAATCATTTACTTGCTAATCTAATATTTATCTATTTTAATAAATATATTAAATATAAAAATTATAAGACAATAATTAACACTTAAATAAAATTCAAATTAATTTCATATATTATTATTAGATTAATTATAGAATAAAAAAAATTGAATATTAAATATAGAAAATGATTTCCTATATAATTTATGTTAAATAATGATTATTATCATACTTCCCAAGTATATATATATATATATAGATTCATATACATTAAATACAAATACAAGTATACAAATTATAGAGTTAAATGAAAGTAGCATGACGTAAGTAGCCATTGATAAAAGCACCCGCATCAAGGATATATATTCACATACTGATAATATAAGTATGGTAACATATATTGACGCCTACGCGTTACCATCTATTCTAATACATGAATATGTAGAAGTGAGTTCATGGATATTGCATATTGATAATGATCAAAAGATCATTACGTTATACGAAAGAATTATAGAAAGAAAAATATATGATAAACAGAAGTAGAATTAGAAATAGAAGAACAAAATGAGAAGTATAAATTGAAGTGGAAGTAGGAGTAGAAGTAGAATAGAATTAGAAGTAAAAAAATAAATGAGAATTAGAAGTAGAAGAAAAAAGATGAGAAGTAAAAGTAGAAGAAAAAAAGATGAGAAGTAAAAGTAGAAGAAAAAAGATGAAAATTAGAAGTAGAAGAACATAATGAGTAGTATAAGTATAAATATAAGTATAAGTATAAGTAGAATAGAATTAGAAGTAACAAAAAAATGAATAGTAGAAGTAGAAGAAAAAAGTTGAGAATTAGAAGTAGAATTAGAATGAGAAGTAAAAGTAGAAGTAGAAGTATATGAGAAGAAAGTAAATCACAAATGAAAAATATAGAAAGAAAGAAAGAAAGAAAAAATAGAAATAAAAATAAAAATAAAAATAGGAAAAGAAAGAGAAATAAAAAAGAAGAAATGTAAAGACAAAGATGGCTTCTTGTAAGAAGCACGTTGAAGGAGCGCCATAGAAAGGACAGAAAAAGATCCCTGACGTAGTCAAGGAGAGGAGAGATGAGCACAGGAGAAAGGAGATATGAGAAGCATGTACATGCTGCATGTGCTCCTTGAAGGTACACGCGCTTACTAAAGATAGAAAGAGAAAGATACATCTCGACACTATACCTAGAACCCACACAGAATACATACATATATATACATAGATCAGTAAATATATATATATATATAGATATAGATAGGAATGAGGGAAGCCACTAACGTGCCTGGGATTGTGCAAAGTCTAAGGTAGACGCTCTCGCAGATCGTTTCCTGTGCCATTAGGAACAGAAACCGTGAAAAGAGATGCTCGTTCGTTCCTTCCTTTCATACGGTGCTCGTATATTTCTACTATCGATGTTAGAATCGGTGAAAGTTTCAAAACTACGTAAATGCAAATGGACAGAACTAACGTTAGACAACGTTTTTATTATCTCAACCCTTATTCCTATTTTCTTTTTTCTTTTGTTTTATTTTATTTTGTTTTATTTTTTTTTTTTTTTTTTAAGCATCGTTGACTGTTTGGAACAGTTATATGTTAGTACTAGTATATGTTATGGGATTGAAATGATTTTATTTTATGGATTATTGAGAATCATTTATTCTATCTTGAAATAAATCATTTCTAAAATAAAAGTAAATTTATGTTAATTATTTTTTTTAAAACATTTTTGATGAAATCATATTATTTAACATTTCATCTAATTAAAATTTATATTTATGAAAGTGTGTCTATGATATTTAAATAATTTGTTGATTAATTATTGGATAAATTGTCGTACGAATTAGTTTCAGTATTTCTGGGTTGTTTTATCGATAATTTATTTAAGTTGTATTCTTTTTTTTTTTCTTTTCTTTGGGTTCGCATTAAGAGATCATAAAAAGAGATTGGAAATACTAGTCGTTATGGGAATGATATCTGTTCTCTCTTCATCCTTGTAAAGTGTGATCGCGATCATTGCGTGCTGCAATAAACGACAAGTAGGTGATGCATCTCGCGTGCGAAATTGCACTGTACGAGTGGTGAACGCTGTTAATGGTCAGACACGAGTGCACGATTAAACGTTTCAACCTTTTTTTTTGTTTTATTTATTTTTTTTTAATCTTTTTCAACGTTACCAATCCTCTTAGTTTCTGATGGTATTCTTTCAATTTTTACAATTTTTTTATCAATTATTTCAAATTTATCATTGAAACTTTATCACTGAAATTGATCAAGATTAAAATTCAATTTGAATGATAAAATCAAATGAATTTTCTTTACAAAATATTATCCAAAGTTTTCATTAAGATTGTAATATTGTGTAAACAAAATTTGTACTATTTGTACTAAACGTTAGTTTTAACATTTTCTTTGAAAATTGCATTAATGTTAAAAGTATTTTACAGTGATGTAATATTTTTCCTATTTTAAATTATTTCTCTTAACGTTATAACCGTTCAAATATTTGATAAGAGTATATTTTTTATTATACATATAAAAATATTGATTTATCATGAATTATTTATGATTCAAATATCTTATATATATATATATATATGCATTATAAATTAAATATTTAATATATTTAATTAGTAAATAATAAAAAGAAAAGAAAAGAAAAGAAAATGGAAGTTATTCAGTATACTTGAGAATAATACTGATGAATACTATCTCGAGGATAAAATGCTTTCAGGAAGATTCGTAAAATCCATTTGCTCGTAAGAATAAAAAGGATATATAAGAATAAGAGAATGAGAGATTATATATACCGTATTCTATCATCAGAGATGATAATGACGAAATTATTCGCAAAGCGATGAAAGTCAGATTTTACCGTTTTTCGTGCTATCTAGCTAGCTAGCTACTTTCCTGAAAATGGTTTCATAGTTATTACCAAGCACACGGAAGATAGATGACGATGAAGAATAATACGGAACTAACAGTTTTATTTACTTTATTATACCATGCGCTTAATCAAATTTAAATTCCAACACTAGTGACACTAGGAATTCTAGGGAATACTTTAATAATTGAATTAAAGTCTCACTATAATATAAGAATATTGAATAAATTCGAATACTAGGGACCCTAGGGAAGATTTTAATAATCAAATTAAAATCTCGCTAACGTAAGAACAAATATTATTCTCTCGTACCACATTATTTTTTCTTCCATTAGATCTACGAATAGGAAGAGAAAAAAAAAATAGAATTCTCTCGAGTTGAAAGAAGCAATTTAAAAAAAAAAAAAAAAGAAAAAGAAAAAGGGGACTTCTTCTTTTCTCTTCTGTTTATGCTCCCGTGAATTGTCGAGTAGTTTCTTTCGAAAGTACCTAGCGAGAAGAAAGAAAAATTGAAAAAAAAAATAAAAAATAAAAAAAATAATAAAAAATTGAAAAGAAAGACCAACACGTACGATAAAAACGTATAGGACTGAAGTAAGTAGAAGTAGAAATAAAAAATTAGAAAGAAAAAAAAGTGTAGGCAGGGGCCAGTAACCAAGCCACCCTTTGTCATGGGACCGCGGAAAACGGGCCTTACGAGATGAGTAGGAGAAGGAGGAGGAGGTGGAGGCCCACTCTTAGAACCTCTCGCGAAGGGGGAGGTTATGAAATATACAAACACGAGCCAGTGGTTCTTCAAACAATCCAAACGAACGAAGTGAGTGAGTGCTTTGAGACCTAAACGCGAGTGTGTTTTAACGTTTAATGCATTTGCATGTGTATACATATGTGAACTAACATATATAGATTGGTATATATATATATATATATATATATAGTATGTAGACATATGTGAATGTAAGAAGATTGTTCGGGTCCGTTAGGACCCTGTCAAAGAACGAGGGTACTCGAAAACTTCGTCGTGTGTATACCTCTTAAGAAGGAATCACGTCGTCATGCTTGTTCAACCAACCGAAGAGATGTTTTCTTCTTGAAAGCTTCAGTCTTTATTTCTTTATTTCTTTTCTGTCTCTCTATTTCATTCTCTTAAAACATATACCGAAATTTTCAACGTATTTTTCTCACTAATTAGTGACAAATTATCTATCCCTCGACAGATTTTGGAATAAAGTTTAATTTGAATTGAAAACTTTTATGATTTTCTTTAAGAATTATATTATATATTATAAATATTATAATATTTCTAAAATTATATGTGTGTGTAATATTATTATATTATATATTTTTTCAAATTTGTTATATTATATATAATATATTATAATATTTTAAAAATAATTTGTAATTTATTATATTATTTTTTTTTATATATTTTATAATATATCTAAAAAATAATATGTAATATTATATAAATTATAATATCTATAAAATAATTTTTTTGTATTATTATTATATTATATATTTCAAATTTGTTATATTACATATATTATAATATCCTTAAAAAATAATATATAATATTATAATATTATATATTTCAAATTTAATATATTATATAATATTATTATAAAAGCAGGATGGAAAGTAAGATTCAAATAATTGTTATTGACTTTATTCAAAAGTCAACCATATCGTTTTGCAAATCTTTACAACCATTCTTCGAAGCAACAACTTTTGACGCGTTTTGAAAGAATGAACAAATGAATGAAGAAAAAAAGAATATTGAAGTTCTTATATTCGACTTCTCGATCCTTTAAACATCTAGTAATCGCTTTCTTTAAAAGAGAAAGAGAAAGAGAAGTTTCAGTGCTTCGAAATATCTAAAGATAGGATCTACGCGAATAGAAAGAGGGTGAACAATTCGTTTTGAAGAGGTCAACAAGAAGAAGAAGAAGAAGAAGAAGAAGAAGAAGAAGAAGTGAAAGAATAAAAAAAAAAAAAAACCAATGGGGTTGAGGTAAGCTAAAGTAAGGTAAAGTGAGGTGAGGTGAGGTGTTGCCAAGCTGACTGGAACCGAACTGGATTCTTCAAAAGAAAGAATCAGAATCAAAAAGAAAGAAAGAAAGAAAGAAAGAAATCTCGTAGAATTCATGGATGGAAAGGCAGCAGACCGGAAATCCCTTTAGATTCGATAACCCTCTCCCTTCTCCCCTTTTACCACCATCACCACCCCCCAACCCAACCCTTCTTTCATCACGTTTTTCTAGACGACTTTTGAATCGACAAAAGAACCTAAAGTTAGACAAATTTCAAACGAGTTGTAGTTTCATAACGGGGTTCATATTTTTAAGGTTATAAAATTCTGATAATATTTAAAAAAAAAAAAAAGATCAATGATCAATTTTTAAAAAGAAACAATCATACAAATTATTATTATTATTATTATTTTTGTTTAATTATTTGACGAATACTAACGAGGTATTTTAAATCGAAAAGAAAATCTAAAGTTAGACAAATTTCAAACAAAATGTTGTTTCATAACGGGGTACATATTTTTAAGGTTATAAAATCCTGATGAAATTTTTATTTATACTCTTTTCTCTTACGTATTAATTTATCTTTTGTATATTAAACTTATATGTGTTTGAATAAGAAAAAAAAAGAATCTTTTTTATTATTTTAATTAATTTTTAAAAGGTAGAATCATACAAATTATTATTATTAATATTATTATTTTTGTTTAATTATTTGACGAATACTAACGAGGTACCTAATCTCTTTAATAATAAAATGAAAGAGAGAGTGAGAAAGAAAGAAAGAAATATATAAGGATATGTTGTATTTAAACGAGTTTTAAATGATAAATGATTTTCTGTCCCTTCTCGTTCGGTGGTTTTGAATTAAGAATAATATTGAAGATGATTCCGTTATGGTTGTGCTGTCTCGTTACGGCTTCATCCGTCCTGCAAAATCTTTGATAATATCCTTTAACTTGTTTCTTTTTTTCTTTTTTTCTTTTTTCTTTTTTCTTTTTCTTCTTTGACAGAGGAAAGATCAAGAATCAGGTACGATGACACCGAGAATGAAATTAATCACGACTAATGAATCCTTTTCTTTTCTTTTCTTTTCATTTCATTTCATTTTATTTTTTTTTTTTTTTTGTATCTTTTCTTTCTTTCTTTCATATCTTTCACCAACTCTTTCTTTTTCTATCTGTCTAATTTTTTAACGAGTACTTATAATTCCACTTTTTACGTTTGCTGCCTCAGTTGAAATCTTTTCTTTTTTTTTTAAATTATTATTCTTCTTTTATTTATATTTCAGTTCGTAGTTTTTTAATCATGGACCAACAATGTTGACGTTGATAATTGCTTCCGACAAAGAATATGCTCATTTGAGAATGAGATTAATGATAAAAGATTTAGCTCGTTACAGTGTGACTGTATAAAGAGAATTGAATTAAATGTTATACAAAATGTCATACGATTACAAAAGTGTTTTTTAAACAGAGTTTCAATGACTCGTATATGACAAAAAAATGTATTTTACTTTCTATATAATTAATAATATTAAATGAAATTAAATTATTACATTATAAATTAAAATTAGATTTATTTAAAATAGAAATAAATTCGAAATATAATTTCTATATTTTAAATAAATAATTTTGATGAGGGTATATTATTGTTGGATGAACATTTTTAATTATTGATTAGGAACGTGTTATAACAAATTTATTTTAATTTAAATGATTTAATATATGATAATATTTAATATATATATATATATCTATATTAACTATTATGATTTAATAATAATAATTTTAATAATTTTAATTTTAATTAAATTTAATAAATTTTTGTTAAATAAATTTAATAATAATAATAATAATAATAATAATTTAATAATAATAGTATATATATATATATAATATATTAACTATTATAATTTGTAAAGTGTAATTGTTAATTACAATATATAAATGTGGCATTAATAATTAAAAAAAAAATAATTCAATTTAAATTAATTATAATATAATTAATTTTTAATTATATTGTATAATATTAATATTATAGTATTATAATTTGTAAAGTGTTAATTATTAATTACAATATATAAACGTTGCATTAGATATACCTTAAATAATTTTGATAATATTGATAGAAGAAAATTTATATTGTTATCTAAAAACACGTAGTATATCAAAGTTATTTTATAAAATATTATTTAAATTATACTTTCCTAAAAAATTAACCATAATAACAAAATGACCACGAATATTTTTGTCTTACCTACCTCTTATGTTCTCTTGTTCTTTTTCATGTTGTTTCATATTCATGTGTTATAAGATTTTATATCATAACCATAATAAGTTTTACTTCCAAAAAAGTTATCCAATAAATAAAACCAAAAATAAAAAAAAAATCATTTTCTAAGAATTAAAGAAAATTTGTAGAATTGTTTTTTAGAAACAAACTAGAACAAAACAAAAATGTACAAATCTTGAATAAACTTACGGTCCATCGAAATGTGAAATGTAATTGAAGAGTGACAGGTTCGCTAAGGGTGAAGGTGTTCTGACCAAGGGCGTGACTAGATACATTGCCAAAACTGCATGAACCAATGGCAGTGACATTCGATTGATATTCCTTAAGACATAACCAAAAGGCTGTTGAACAGGTGCTCGTACATGGTGGTAAACCACCCGTTCCACCTCCTCCACCCCCGCCACAACACCTGCCGTCCACCAGGGTGCCTCTGTTGTTTGTCAACGACAGGATCTGAACTTCGAAAAATCCACTCCCGGTTGTCGTCTAATTTATCAAAAAAAAAAAAAACAATCATTGTATTAATAAATATTCTCATAATCGTTTGACAAATGTTGATATAAAATTAACAAATTTTTTTAATTTATTTATATTTGTAAAATTTTTTATTATATATATATGTATATATGTTTGACATATGTTGATAAAAAAATTATTTTATTTTATTTATTTGTAAAATTTTATATTACACATATAAAATAATTATATATTATATTTTATAATATTAATTATAATATAATTATATATAATATAATTAATTTAATATAATTACTTATAATTATAAATATGATAATATAAATAAATTATAAATATATAATTACAAATAATTAATTAATAATATATATATATATATATATATATATATATATATATATATAAATTTAAAACAAAAATAAATAAATTTAAATTAATTAAAATATAATAAATATATATAAATAATAATTAATTAATATTATAATATCATATATATATATATATATATATATATATATATTATAAAATAAATTATATAAAATATATATAAAATATATATTTTATAATAAATTTATAATTATATAATTATATAATTATATAATATATTATATATTACAATTTTATAATAAAATATATAAAATAAATTATATAAAAATATATTTATATTATATAATATTATAGTATAATATATATACTATACAATACTATAGTATATAATTATATATATATATATATATAATATTAATATTATTATTATAGTGTTATATATATTATAATTTTACATTACATATATATAATAATAATAAAATATATCATTTGTAATCAATATATATATATATATATAAAAAGAAATCATAATGATTTCGAAATAAGATGATCGTAATATTTTCGTGTCACGCATATTATTACACGCATGTTGATATAAATAATATACTCAATTCATATAATAATTAATTTAGATACGCTATATGAATCTCTCATGTACTTTTGCTTGTATGATTATTCGAGTATACGAAAGTACACTCACACATACATATAAATACTGACATATCTATTATTACATGTCCTTACGAATATATATTTGAACATATACACAACATATACCAACGAACATATGTAGGAAGCATTCGAGCATACTTTACATACACGAATAGATTTTCTTACATGTACGTAAAACGTAATAAACAGAGAGATAGAATAGAATGAAAGAAAGAAAGATAGAAAAAAAAGAAAGAAAGAAGAAACGTGCATGTGGATGAGTTTGCACGAAGATAGGTCTATGTAATTACAGGTAAGAGTAAGATCGAAGGTAGAAAGCGCAGAAAGGATCGTCTGCTGGCCTTTGCTTTCCATAAACTTTTTTCCTTCTTCTAACACATAGACATATATCTGTATATGTGTAAATGTTATATAAGTGAGTTAACGTTGTGTCGACGTTTTAGTGACATTTTCACGATTTACTTTAAAGTTAGCAAGTAGCTAGAAAGCATCTAACTATAAATATCCTTAGATTTGTTTGTTTTTTTTTTTTATTCATCTACAACTATCTTTTTCTATGTTATTATCTCTTATTTTGTCACTAACATTTATTAATGATCTGAGAAAAAGGTATATATAATGCATAGAATTGAAGTTGTGTGTATGTGTGTGTGTGTGTGTGTTTAGTATCCAAGGATTCGCATTGGTAATCAGAAACTTTATCGATTTCTAAGCAAAACCTTTCTCTCATTCTCTGAACGTAATATGAAAGGCTTACCTGATGATTCTATATCCTTTTATTTTTTTATTTTTATTTTTACACGTGGATACGTAATATGTGTGATTTTTTTAATTGTAATAGAAGGGGATAATGAAAGGAAGGTGAAGATATAATCCTATCGTGAGAATTATACTTTTATATTTTTTAGTTGTTTTTTTTTTTTTTTTTTTTTTTTTTTTTTTTTTTTTTAATTAATTAAGTAGAATGATGCAGCATATGAAAAGTGACGTGTGTTTGATTTTTAATTGATTTCGTTGATTTAAAATTATAATTGATTGTTTTGTAATTAAGTTGATTTTTAGATGTTATTGCAATTAATTCTTTTTTTTTTTTAATTTTTTTTTTTTAGAAATAATATTTTGTAAGCGAATTTTTGTATTGAGAATAATTCTTTTTTCTTTTCTTTTTTTTTAGTCAAATAATTTTAATGAAGTTATAATCTTTTGTTTATTATAAAATAATATTTAGTGATCGAATTTTTGTATTTTATTGAGATTTATTCTTTTTTATTTTTTTTTTTTAATCAAATAATTTTAATGAAGTAATAATCTTTTGTTTATTATAAAATAATATTTAGTGATCGAATTTTTATATTAATTTCTTTCTATATTAAAATATTTTTATAATTAAATCAACATACATAATGGAATATTGTATTGAAATAAATTATTAATAATATTATAAATATAATTATTAATAATATTATAATTAATAATATTAATTAATTATTAATAAAATATTATTACAATTAATATTAATTATTAATAATATTATAATAATAATAATTAATATTATTATAATAATAATAATTATTATAATATTATTAAGAAAATAAATGATCAATCATAATAGTTTATTCTTTCATACATATAAAAGACTATAATATTTTTAATAATTTCAATTTATTATATTCCTATCAATTTGTAAAATAATTTAATAACAATTTCAACACACACGTATCGATTGAATCGAATGCATATGAATTTTGAAATAAAATAATATTATTCTTTTTCTTCCAATTAGAATGATTGATCAAAAAATAAGAATGAAGAAGAAAAAGAAATCGATAAACTGTCAAATTAATATTCCATTCGTCATTGGATAAAAAAAAAAAAAAAAAAATAAGAAAAAGAAAAATATCATTTTCTTCAAATTAATCATACTCGCCCACGTATATAACATCCTTTGTGTGAATAGGTCTCTTTGTCAAGCCTATTATTGGTGGTCATATGTAGTATATACACACTTCTATACATATATATATATAAATATATACATAGGTAAGATAGGAATCGTCGTTTTACCTGGTTTATTCTTTACCGAGTTTACGAGAAGAGACACCGTGCAGTAAATTCACTTCGAGCTCCATCCTCGCAACCATACCATAGCAGCAAATAAAAAATTCTATAAGTATATAAGTGTGTATGTGTGTGTGTGCATGTGTCT
The DNA here is from genome assembly GCF_049000335.1 of Polistes dominula. Taxonomy (NCBI): domain Eukaryota; kingdom Metazoa; phylum Arthropoda; class Insecta; order Hymenoptera; family Vespidae; genus Polistes; species Polistes dominula. The sequence continues at coordinate 2,224,908 of NW_028301049.1, read as the reverse complement.
GTATGAGAGAGAAAGAAAGAGAGTGGCATGAAGGGGAGAGGGAGAGAAAATGAGAAAGGACGAGTACCGGAGAACGGGATATATTCGCTTGTTTGGAAAGTGTACAACGTAACACGTATTTTTCTCTTTCCATTTTTTATTTTTATTTTTTTTTTTTTTTAAGTGAAAACTTCTTTATTTATTTTATTTTATTTTATTTTATTTTATTTTATTTTTTAACATTGACTGGATTTAAAATTAGCAGCAATGAACTTTCGAGTTCCTAATACCAATTAATAATAATAATTTTATTGTATATTATTTTATTTAACTTAATTTTATTTTATTTTATTTTATTTTATTTTATTTTATTTTATTTAATTTTATTTTATTTTATTTTATTTTATTTTATATTATTTTATTTTATAACACTGACAGATAGAGAGGATTTTAGTATTTGCGGCAATAAACTTTTGAGTTCCTTACACCAATTAATAATAATAATTTTATTTAACTTAATTTAATTTAATTTAACTTAATTTAATATAATATAATATAATTTAATTTAATTTTATTTTATTTTATTTTATTTTAATTTATTTTATTTTATTTTATATTTTATTTTATAACACTGACAGGTAGAGAGGATTTTAGTATTTGCGGCAATAAACTTTTGAGTTCCTTACACTAATTAATAATAATAATTTTATTTAACTTAATTTAATTTAATATAATATAATATAATTTAATTTAATTTTATTTTATTTTATTTTATTTTATTTTATTTCTTTTATTTTTTCTGTACTTATACTTATGGTGTTTTATTAGTTGAAGAGTCATGGTTATTCGGAGGCTTTCTTTTTATTTTTCTTTAACTTTTTCTTTTTTCTTTTTCTTTTATTTTTTCTGCCTTCCGAAAAGTACTAGTAAAACGTATATATACTTGACACAACGAAAGAAAAACGAATAAGAATTTGATGATGACGATGATGGGGAGTTTACTTTGAACAGGCACAGTTTGCACAGGTCAACTTCACGAGAACGCGTGAAATTGAAAAGAAAGAGAAAGAGTGATATGTGGAGAATCTTCTTGAACGGAAGTAAATAATACTTTGTGTGGAATGTGTGTGTGTGTTTTAACTATATATAGCCAAAATTTACATTACATATTATAATATTTCAAAATATATTTGAAATTTATCATAAAATAAAAAATCATTCTTATTTAAATCGACATACCAAATATAAATCATTCAATTATTTCAAACGAAATATATTCGTCAATATATAGAATTTATTTTTTCTCAAAAAGTTCATTGAACGATTTAAAGGAATGGCGTAGAATTGACCGTAGTCCATGATGGTCAAAAAAAAAAAAAATAAAATCTTCAATTCGAGGTAGAAGACCTCATTGAAATATACGAGATCAGAATTTTTGAGAAGACGATTATCCTGATTTCGTGTCTTTCTCACGCGCTGAAGACAATGGTTGTCGTGGTTTACCTTCTTCTTCTTATTATTATTATTATTTCTTATTTCTTCTTCTTCTTCTTCTACTTCTTCTTCTTCTTATTCCATCGTCTTTACACGCGTTAGAACGGATTAATCTGAACGATAAAGCTCTTTTATAACCACCAACGCATACTCAAAGTGCATCGATTGCAAACACACACACACACACACACCCAGACAAAGATTCGTATTGAATCTTCACATACATATAGAATACATACAGATACATATCTACACATACACACACACACACACCCCTTTTGTTTCTACTTTAATCTTTTATTTTATTTTATATTTTACTTTATTTAATTGTATTTTTTTTCCAATACCACATCAACTTGAATTTCACCAAAAACCCAATTGTTCGCCTACGAATCATGGTTTTTATTTCAAATAAAGAATCACACAATTTATTAGTTGCTTTCTAAACATATATTTTAAATATATGAGGGATATATCTTCTCTCTAACATACTTTAGGATTCACTTCACTTTCTCTTTTTCAAGTTTACGTGAAAGTAACACAAACGTACACATATGTCTGTTGCACACCTTTGATGGGATTCGTGCATTATCCTTTCATACTTATATCATCCATTTTATTATTTTACGATGTGTCGAACAATTTATAAAAATATTTTATAAAAATATCTTTCAACGCACATTTTCTCGTTTTATTTTATATATAAAATTAAAAATACATATCTCGTATTTATATATATAGTATCTTTTAATATTATTACATGAATGAAAAATCGATAAAAATATCTTACACTCTTTCTTTTTTATTTTACATTAACCCTTTTGCACACTAAGGGCTCTACTATGGTGACAATAAATAAATAAATAAATAAATAAATAAATATAAAAAAGAAACTGAAGCAAATGTAATGTAATCTATGATTTTTCTATTGAAATTGCTTTGTATGTTGTTTGTAATATATCAAATAATAATAAAAAACATCATGTGCAAAGGTTTAAATAATACAAAATAAAAAAAGAAAACACACATTTATGACACATCTTGTAATTTTTTTTTAATTTAAAACATTTTCAACGTCAATTTGATCAAATCAATTGAAAAATATCTTTGAAATGTACGAGACAACTCCAAAAACAAGAAGCAACAACATTTTAACTGTCCACAGTATGTGCAACTGCAACACAAGTTGTCCAATGACCATTGTATGTACCATGCAATCCCACTTTTCCACCAGACTTTACGACGCAATGAAAGTTTTATTGTATTTCCAACGTAATAACTTATCCTTGGGTAGCGTTAAACCAAAAAGCTAGCCTTTGGTTCCTTTTAAAGTAATTTGTCTAAATGTGATTTACGCTGATTGACTTCTAAATTTTCTTTTCTTACCTTCATTCCCTTCCTATCTTCCCTTTCTCTTCCCTTTTTTCACCTTTCACTTGAATACACCACGTCAATCTCTTATCTTCAACTACCACTCTTGTTGTATTTAAAATTATTATATATTCGTATATCAATCATCTTAATAGATCATAATTCATAAATATAGTTCAAGAAATATCGTTGAAAGTGTGTTCAAAGTGTTGATATGCATTCGTTCGATGTGAAATCTAAGAAATTGTTGAATACGAAGTAATTAGGTTGATAATTATGAGATTATTGATTAATGATTGAGTTCAACAATTATTTTCTGATATTTGATTTTTATTTCAAATTTGTACGTTTTCATTCACCAAGAAAATTTGGAAGAAAAGTTATTTTATTCATTTAGTGAACAAATTTTATACAAAATAATACAAGGTACATCAATTATCATGAACTTTACTAGCAAGCAACCCACAATAGCATTTCTATTAACTTAACTTTCCCACATCTAATCTCGATTGCCACCCAACGATAATTGAAGTCTTACGAATACCAAGAGTCAAGATTTAATAAATGTTGGACACCTTGCTTTAGTATTGCATTTCTATTCAAACCTAATGCCGCACCTTTAACTTTGGATAACAATCGTAGGTCTGCTGATTCCTCTCAATAATTCACACACACACACACACAAACACACATAAGCACAAATATGCAGATCTTACATAAACCCTAAAATCAAACACAAATCCAAATTCTTTATTCTAAGAAAAAATTAATACATCAAAATTCATTGAATAATTTCTACCCTTTTTGTTTTTTCAACCTTCCCAATTTGTAATTTTTTTTTGTTTTTTTTTGTTGAACCTATAAAACGTGCGTAATATTTTTTGATTATGTTAACTACATTTTACGTTTTACGTTATGCACGTTTGTATGCGTGTGCTCGCAGAAGCGCATCGTCGTTGTATTCTTTAAGAAAGAAAAAAAAAGAGAATACTATGATGCGAGTTGGTTGTTGTTGGCATAAGCTTTCCTTTCCGCATAGTCAAGAAGCACCGAGGCATACCTAGTTGCAGAGGTTCCAGGTTTTATAAAAGCCGCGAGTTGTTTCTATGTCGGGATTATAATACGAATAATTTTGTTTTCCATGGTGCATACTTAGAAACAACTCTACCATGTCCACCCTGACTACTGTTCTCTTCCTTTTCCCATTTTTTCCTTCTTTACCCTTCTCTTTCCCCTTCTTTAAATCTACGATTTTATCTAATTTTCTGAAGAAACATCAAATGACCTATAAATTAGAACATTTTTTTTTTTTAGGATTGTTTTCTTTTCTTTTCTTTTGTTTGATTAAAAAAGAAATCGTGATATTTTAAAGTATAATTGTATTAAATGTAATTATATTTGTTTTTAAATTGTATTTCATTTGATTAACTCCTAATCTTCCAATCTTCAAATCTTACGATTTTATCTAATTTTGTAAAAAAAAAAAAAAAAAACATCAAATGATAAATTAGAATAATTTTTTTTATAGAATTATTGATTGTTTTATTTCGTTTTTTGTTTCAATTGATAAAAACTCGTTGATATTTTAACCAGTTAACTGTAGGGCTCCATTTTGAAAATAATCACCGCTGTGTGTCGCTAGAATCAACCTATGACGAGTTTTGAGGTTAAAATTCCTCATTTATGTGGATAAAATGAACTCTAAAAATAAAACAAAATATTACAATTTAAATAGCCAATGGTTAATTATTTTTTTTGATGTCATGACACATAATTTTGCCACTTGTTTGTGACGAGTATACACGTGAAACTCAGTTAACAGGTTAAAGTATAATAGGGTTAGATGTAATTATGTTTGTTTTGAAATTATAACGTTTCATTTGATTGACGATAAAATAGGATTAAAATTATACAGTCATATGAGGTAACACGATGAAAAGGGTGTTTCTTCGATAGTTAAATGTCGTCATGCTACAATGATTGTTATCGTCGATCTAATTAGCACCGTTAAATGAGTACCAAGAGAGAAAATAGGTGGAATAAATATATACATCACACACACGTGCGTTATAGGTGTGTACTTACATACCTAATTATAGTTACGAGTAATTGTACAAGGTGTCTCACAATTTATCAATCAATATATTTGACAAAAATATAACAGTTATTCGAAAACAATAGAACAACGTATGAGAAAAAATAATTATGAAAAATTTCTAAAGATAATTTCAAAGATATCAATCTGAAACACAATAGAATTTGTTTAATTCATATTTTAATGATCCTAACTAACTGTAATTAGTAATCAAGAAATGAACATGAAGGATATTATCTCATCAAGGATTCACAACAAAAATCTGATATTTCGATTTGAACATTTTTCTCATTAGAATATAAAAAGAGAGAGAGAGAAAGAGAGAGAGAGAAAGAAAAAAAGGAAGAAATTCAAAGAAAATGTTAAGGACATGAAAGAAGTTGTTGCACCCTTTTTCCTTCTAACCTAAGACACATTCTGACGAACCCTTTTGGATGTATGTGTAATTACACGATTAAATAACAACCTGTTATTAAAGCATCGTTATAATCAGTCTCTAACTAACCGAGCTGTAATCTTTAACGATGACCACGTTGTTGGTTACAACGACACGTCTAATATACGTGTATAACGTTAATGATGCAGAAGCTGAACTGACACCTCAATTTAAAGTAGATTAAAACCAGAAAATGGGAATTTCATATTTTGCGAATTCATGGAAAAATGTTTTTACATCATCAAACTATCTTATCTTTGACAAACAAACAAAAAAGTTTAAATAATATGAATCATTATGAATAAAAATTAAAAAAAAAAAAAAAAAAACAGAAAAATATAATAAATATATTTGTGATGGTCAATGTAAACAACGTGGACATTGTATAGAATGCCCAGAAAGTTTTGGTCAATTTAAAATATAATATTAATGTTTTTCAATTGATTGTTTTCAGAAGCACGTCAGGTTTTGTAAGGGTTTCTTAAGGGTTACGTCAGAGTTTTTTTTTTTTGGAGGATTTCATCGTGGGAGATTTTGTTTTAAAGGGTCGCATCAAAATTTTGTCAACATATCAAGGATTTTTTTTTTAAAGGGTCTCGTTATGAGATTTTCTTTTAGCGTGGCATCAACATTTATTTTATATTTTAGATTGAACCAAAAGAAATTTATAATGAAAATAGTAAAATGGAAAATATAATAAAAGATATTAGAAGTGGAAGAAGAAAAAAAAAAGCAGAAGATTAAATTAAACCAAAAAAAAAAATGTGTGCCATTTTAGTTAAGCAATTTTATAAACAATTTTGTTCAACCATTCAGTCTCACTAAAAGAAAGTTAATTTTTGTTTTAAACAGTAAATTGTTTCAAACGAAAAGAAAAATGTAAAAAATTAGAAAAGAAAGGGAACGCAGGATGAAATAACAAAAAAAAAATATATATAACAAAATAAAAAAGAAAAAAAAAAAGAAAAAAATAAAAATATGTAATAAAAATGAAAAGATCAAGTTAAAGGTAAAGGTAAAGGTAAAGGAAGAAAGGAAGAAGAACTTTAACTCGACGGGATTATTTTGCTCTTAGAAAAAAAGGAAAAAGAGAAAGACAAAAATATGTTTTCGGACCTTTCGTTTCATCTTTCGAGCCTAAGTTTCTAAGGTAGTAATTACCGGTGGCCGCTACCTGGGCCCCGAACTCGAATAGACCTGCCGAATACCATTTAATTTTATGCCTAAAGAAGATTTGCGCACAGTCTTCTTCTTCTTCTTCTTCTTCTTCTTCGCGTGTGTTAAAAGACCGCGCCACGGTCATTCTCGCGAAAACGCATAACCCAACAACACACACACACACACACACACACACATACACACACAATTACATGCACACATTCAATAGGAGTTCCTATAGGAGTTTTTATTTTTTACTTACACTACTAACACGTAACCGTGTAATTGTGTAACTGTGTGAACGGTGAAACACAGGGCACAACCTTCGAGCTAACTCTCTCTCTCTCTCTCTTTTTGTATTTTTTCTTTCTTTCTCTTTCTTACTTGGTTGGTTGGTTGGTTGGTTGGTTGTTAGAGAAGCCTATACTTAATATTATTTGCTACCCACTCGGCCCCATCGGCAAGGCTGTCCAACCGTATCTCTCAAAGAACCCTGGATCGTCCACAAATTACCCAAATAATTAAAAACTCCGCGTGGGATGTTATTTCTTTTTCTTTTAATTCTGTTTTTTTTTCTTTTTATTTTACATATATATATATATATATATACACATCTGTAGATATACAGTGGATAGTTTTATTTCGAATCGAGACTAGAAAAATTTTAAATCAAAAAAATCCATCTGCGATTTCGAATGGGTCAACTTTCGTTGCTATTATTATACTACCGTAATAATTTTACTTTTTTATTTCTCATTCTATACCTCCTACGGATCTTTTTAATTATCTAACTAAGAATATTTTTCTCTTTTGCCGATGCCTTAATTAACATACGTAATAAAGAAAATATAAAACGTCGAAAATCTTTCGCAGAAATAAAATATTTTAAAACATCTCGTGATTCGTTCTATAATAAAAAAAAAAAAAAAAATAAAAAAAAAATAGTAAAAAAACACCAAATCCTTTAACATATTTTCCTAATTGGATTCCAACGAAAGAAAAACAAAGAATAAAAAAAAAACAAAAGAACAAATAAAATATTGCGAAATTTTGGAAGATTGGCAGAAGAAAAAAATAGGGGTGGTGGGGGAAGGGTGAGGGGGGGGGGGTGGAACAATTATCGAATGAAATTTTGACGAAAGATTTGACTATAATCGATGCCCGATGGGTGTATCGAATATCCCGTGGGAAGAGATGCATGCTATGAAAACTTGTCGTTTTACCACCAACGAACACCTCCAAAAAAAAAACTATATACACACACACACACACACACACATACATATATACAAGAAAAGAATATAATGGTAGTAGTAAGATATCGAAGCAGAGAACCATAAAAAAAGAAAAAAGAAACAAAAAGAAAAAGAAGAAGAAGAAGAAGAAGAAGCTCTTTTGTTAGAGTGTGTCTGGTAAAGGTGAATCGACGAAACTGAAACTCGATCAATGTTTGATCCCTGCACCATCAGCAACCAACACCATATAACCAACAACCAATACCAATAACATCATCAACATCAACGATATAGCAAGAGAAGAAGATCATCCAGTTTCTTTAACCTGATCCACCCCCACCCCTTTTCCTATCTACCAGTAGGGTCTACCTGACTTGTAAGGGGGATAGTGGGGGGGTTCGATGGGGGTACGAAACAAGAGGAACAGGTGTGAGTCGAGAAGTGTTTAGGAGAAACCATACTTTAATCTTTCTTTTTTCTTATTCATTGTACATATATCTATCCATCTATCTCTTTTTAACTTGGGTGGTTAAATGAAGTGAAGGTGTTGTCCAGGTTGACTCAGGTATTAGTTTCGGCCCATTGACTAATAAGCATACGAGAAATCTTCGATGAAATCTCAATAACTATCCTTTACCTTCTTTCTTCTCCTACAACTAAATTCTCTCCCTTTTCCCCCCTCTCACTCTCTCTCTCTCTTTCTTACTTTCTTTCCCATCATCCTTCACTCGTATCTCTTTCATTGGCCAAACCAATTAGAATTTCTTTTTTTTATTCTATTATACGTAGATTAAAACTTAACTTGATTTTTTGATGATTCTTCTTACTTTTTTTATTATTATATATATATATATATATATATATTTTTTTTTTAGAATTTTATTTGATTCGATGGAACAATAATAATGTTGGTCTTATCGAGGATCGAATATCTTTTGCGGTTTGATTTTTTTGATTTTATTGTATCTTTAGATTGGTTGTAAATATTAGAAAATCTTTGTTAGAATAAATGATAAATTTATTTAGTATTTCGTCAAGTTCAAACCAAGTTCAATACGTAAATATTGATGAGTACGTAAATGTGTGTGGGTGTGTGAGTATCACGTGACCTGCTTAAGCTATGAGATGCTCTCGCGTCTTTCTTTCTTCTACAAGACTACGATGTGAGCGTACGTGTTTTGACAACGTTATATAAAATATATTAGTAATTAATTGTAAGGTTTATTAATGATTTTATTTATCCACCTCTATTAACAGGATTATATATAAGAATGTTCTTTTTTTTGTGTCGAATTAATTAGAATTTTATGTAGAAATATCTATGAACGTTGAATTGTAAATTGATCTTGCAATTAATTGGATATTTTGTATTTTATATTTATTGGTATTTTATATTTTATATTTTTGGTATTTTATATTTTTGGTATTTTATATTTTTGATATTTTTATAATTTTGTATTTTATATTTTATATTTTTGATATTTTTATCATTTTGTATTTTATATTTTTTGGTATTTTATATTTTATATTTATTGATATTTTTATTTTATATTTTTGGTATTTTATATTTTTAATATTTATATATTTTTATTTTTTATATTTTAATTTTATATTTTTAATATTTTTATAATTTTGTATTTTATATTTTTGATATTTTTATAATTTTGTATTTTATATTTTTGATATTTATATATTTTTATATTTTATATTTTTGATATTTTTATAATTTTGTATTTTATATTTTTGATATTTTTATAATTTTGTATTTTATATTTTTGATATTTTTATAATTTTGTATTTTATATTTATTGGTATATTTCATATTTTTTGATATTTTTATTTTATATTTTTGGTATTTTATATTTTTGATATTTTTATAATTTTGTATTTTATATTTATTGGTATATTTCATATTTTTTGATATTTTTATTTTATATTTTTGGTATTTTATATTTTTGATATTTTTATAATTTTGTATTTTATATTTTTATTATTTTTATAATTTTGTATTGGGTACTTTTGATATTTTTTATAATTTTTTATTTTATATAAAAAAAAAAAGTATTTTATTACATTAGTAAAAATCTTCTTAATTCTTTTCTTAAATTTAATATTTTGTCATGAGGAGATTAATTAATTCAGATTACGATACTTCCGTGTGGTTAAAAAGATCGTACTTGAAAAAAAAAAAGGTATGAAATTAAAATTGGATTCGTACGAAAGATTTCCCCTCGAGGTTGATTCGATCTTCTTCTTTTTGACACACGTTAGATTTAAAATAACCTTCAGGGTATTAAAGAAAATATAGTAGTAGTTTATAAGATGAGGTTTACTCTAATCACTTGACTATAGATTACAGAACAACGATTATTCTCGATTGCATGTTTCGGTATAAATACGCGTGACAGAGTGGTACCCACACTCTAAACGATTATATATATTATATATATATATATATATATTTCTGACTATATGTTACTATTTTACATAACTATATAGATCGTCTTAGGACAGGAGAGTAACAGTAATAAATTAAAACGAATAGTAAAAGATAAAAATTAAACTCGTTAAATGGTAGTACAGCAACATTTAAAAGATGTACACTTTTAATCATAATCTTCATAGATAATTTAGAAACTCTAGTAATAGAGAAAGATAAATTGAAGTTAATCCAAGCAAATCGATCATGTTCCCTTCGAAAATAGTCGAATGAAAATTTTAACCGGAAAAAAAAACAGATCAAATTTTTCTAATCTAATACCACGTTTCGTATTACTTTTTTTTATTATTATTATTATAACTTAAAATAAAATAAATTACTTAATTATAAACGATTATAATATAATATAAAACAATATATATTTGTTTAATAAATAAATTATCGTTATACAAAATATATTTAACGTTAGTGTCTAAATTTGAGGATAATAATTTTAAACAATAACATATCTAAAAAAAATAGAAGAAGAAAAAAAAACCCATATAAGTAAAAAATTATTGCAATAAGATAAAAAAATAATCGTCTTAGGTTAATGTTCAATTTTGGAATAATAATTTTAAACAATTGCATAACTAAAAAAGAAAAAAAAGAAACAAATAAACAATATCGTCTTTTAATTTATTCTACGCTTTCTAAATATAATAATTCGCGACAAATATTTACGGTGCCAATCAAACAAACAAACAAAAAAAATATGTTAAACGACATTTTGCACGGTCAAATTTTGAGAAAGCGAATTTCGGTCAGAAAGAACACTTTGCAATATTTTCGAGTCTCTTTACGTTCATTTTTTTGTTTTGTTTTTTTTTTACAAACCTGGTATTATATTTCTCTCTTTCTCTCAGTTAAAAGAAAGAAAAAGACAAAAAAAAAGGTGAGATAAAAAGAGGAGACGAGGAGGAGGAGGAGGAACATTTCAAAGTGGAGCGAGTGCTAATCGATGGACGCGAAAAGTTTCACCGGTCACACCTGCCGACGACCGTGAAGTCACCGTCTCTCTTGGTTCTCGGTTGGTTCTCAGTTGGTTCTCTTTTATTACGCTCGAAGGACTTTAACCCCCTTCCTCCCCCTCTCCTTCTCTCTCTCTCTCTCTCTCTCTTACCGTTTCATTATTACGAGAAAACTAAAAGGATCCTGTCCGAAGAAACGTGTTCGCTTAATTTGCAGCTAATGAACCAAACTGCGAAAACTCCTTTATTTTTTTTTTTTTTTTTTTTTATTCAAGTGTCTTTTTATTTTTCTTTTTTTTTCTTTTTTACCTTTTCATCTTATTTTATATCTTTCATCGTTAATATTTTATCACAATTTTCTTTTCGAATAAAAATAATAAAAATAATATAATAAATATATATAATACATAATAATGTATAATAATATAAATATATAAAAATAAATAAAATAAAATATTTAAATAAAAATTAATAAAATATGTTAAATATAAATATATAAAGTAATATATAATAATATAAAAATAATAATAATAAAAATAATAAAAATACCAGAACAACTACTATCTACTTTTGTAGGAAAAATAACTTATAACTCTCTTTTTATTGCAATGCTAAATCTTATAAATAGGGTGTATCAAAAATAATAAATTTTAAAAATTATATAATATAAAATATATAATTTAAAAATTATATATATATATATATATAATAAATAAAAACAAAAATAATAAATTAGGGTGAATTAAAAATTCGTGTATTTATTGTGTTATAAATTGTTATAAAATGCAATACTAAATTATTACAATACTAAATAATATAATATAATACTAAATAAAATAAATATCTAATAATATTATTAGAGTGAATCAAAAATTCGTGTATTTATTGTGTATTAAAAATTATATTATAAAATGCACTTTAAATTAACTTTAAAAATATTAATATATATTTTGAAACACTAATGAATCTATCATTTACTAAGCGATTAGTAATTATTGATAAAAATATTATTTGCAAATGAAAAAAAAAAAAAAAAAAACAATGAAATCTCAAGAAATACAGATAAATGAAAGATTATTATCTATAGGGTATAATAATCGAGTAGTAATTAAGAATTAAAACTGGTTCGATAGATAATCGATAGGTTCAGATTATACGAGCACCAAAAAAGAAAGACACACTACACTCCTAGGATCCACGAAAGCAATCACCTTCCACGAACTCGTAAAATCTTTTCCCCTTCACTTTCTTCCCTTCGTTCCCTTTCTTTCTTTCTTTCTTTCTTTCTTTCTTTCTTCATTCAACAGTGGCAGTTGGAAGATGCAGAAGAAGAAGATGAAGAAGATGAAGAAGAAGAAGAAGAAGGGTACAGAAGCAGAATACAACTCCTGAGGCTTGCACCTGTGCGTTACAGAACCCATAGGATTACTACTACCATCAGCATTACCACTACACAACCATCACCACCATAAGAGATACTTGAAAAAGTGTGAAAGAGAGGGAAAGATAGAAGGAAACAACGAGAGAGACCACATTATCTGTCTATCTCGCGAGAACATCCACCGAGTTCATGCCTCGGGGCTGATTTTTATTGGTAGTTCGCGTGACCGTCGGTTAAACGCTTCGCTTTAACCCGCCCAGCTTTGCTTTTGCTTTAGCTGCTGTTAGGTACTCTCTTTCCTTTCCTTTCTTTCTTTCTTTCTTTCTTTCTTTCTTCATCTTTTTATCTTTCTTCCTCGTTTCTCATTCCGCAAAGATTTCATTTCTCTTCAAAATGTTATATATATATATATATATGTATATATATACATGTATGTGTTCTTGGTAATATGCAATATTTCTTTTTGTTCCAACACTTTCCTATATTTCTTTTTTATTTTTTAATTTTTTTCTTATTCAATTTCTTTTTCAGTTAATGCTTGATTTTACAGTGGTTTTTAACACTAAACGTATCAAGAGCTTCATGTATACACTTATATTTCTTTACACACAACTGATCATATGATACATCTTCAAAAAAAGTTCTCATGGTATGTTTAGTGTTGAAATTATCATTTGCTATGGTAGGAATTTTTTTTTAAATAAATCGTAATGTTATTAATAATTATTTTATAATCACTTATTTTGTAATATTGTATTACTTGAAAAGTTTATACTTATTTATATTTTTCATCATTTTTTGTATTCAGAATATACAATTTGTATCAGAGTATACCTGTCGGACACCTGATTAGTTTTTACATATTTTGAAGAGAAAACAAAAATATATTAAATATGAAAAATATTCATCAAGAAATACTTTCTACGTAACCCTAATAATAAAAAAAAAAAAAGCCAAATAATTTTCATGTAAAATACAAATTATGAATTTAATTGTTTCAATAATTTCACATAGTTTACTTTAATGTTTAACAAATGCAATTTTAATCGTAATTAATCATTTATACAAATTATTTTCTTTAAAGTATTGATCGAATTTTCATTCTCCTTTCTCTTTTGAAAATGATTCATTTGAATTTTTACGATCGAATCGTTGTTTTTTCTTTTCTTTTCTTTTTTTTTTTCTGGTAATTACGATGGCGCCTCGAAAACCGAGGTCAACGTGATTATACAAGAGACCGAAGGATTTTAGCGAATTAACATCGTTATCCTACTCAATTTACACAACCACTCTACCATCATATTTTGCTTTACTAAATCCCAAAGTATTCTATGGTATACGCTTGCACGGGATTATATATTATGAATTTTTCTTATATTTTTTTTTTTTCATACGAACGATTATGATTGTATAACCGCACTGGAGTGTACGTACCAGTTTTAAGAAAAACAAGACTTGGTTTAATATTCGATATACATGCATTGAACTCGTATAAAAACATTTATTAAATTATGTTACTTGTAGTCCAATTAAATATTCAATTTTCTTCGACAATGTTACATAAATATTCTTGTCAACGTACTTGTATTTAAAAAAAAAAAAAAAGAAGAATACGAATTAAGATAAACTTTTCTTAAATTTGTGTCATTTAACTCTTTGCAATATAAAATTGCAGATAATAAAATAGTCCTATGTTGCATAGAAATTTGATTAAGTTTTAAATTAAACAAAAATTCGTATATTTTTTTTTTTATTAATAAAGATATTACATAATGTAAAAACATTAATAATCAAATTAATAACCAATTGTTTAGGGTAAATAAAACGAAATATAAACCTTATGAGCATGTGTAGCTATTGCAATAATATTTCGAATTGGGACTTAAAATATTCCACCGTATTATCCATTATGGTGTATCAAAAAGGTAGGACATTTTTAATCCCACCATGCCCCAAAGAGTTAATTCGTTTGAAAAGGTTTCCAACTAATAATATAATTTATTAAGAACAACAATAAAAATAGAGCAAGAAGAAAAAAGAAAACATAACAATTAAATAAATATTCTTATCTACGTATTTTCATTTAAAAAAAAAAAAAAAATGATACAAATTAAGAGAAATTTGTGAAACTTGTGTCATTTGATTCGTTTGAAAAATATTGTTTCGTCAATTTTCTTAATTAATAATTAATGAATTAATTCTTTATAAGAAAAAGAAGAAGAAAAAAATAACAACAACAACAACAACAAGAAAAATAAATGACCGTAACGGAAGCGTAACGAATTCGAAAGATTGTCTTGGTCGATTCCTCTTTCTCTCTACATGAGTTTATGTCTTTTAATTAATTACAAGAAGAGGCTACAACATCCGTGATATACCGAAATTAAGGTCAAAGAACGAATTACATATATATATATATATAAGAAACTTCTACTGATTCTGATCGAGATTGTCGTATTAATCATCCGGTTCAGTGATTAATCTTATAGTAGATGATCTAACAACGTCTTTTCATTTTTAATGTTTCTTATATTCGCAAAAAAAAAACCATATACGTATTATACATAAATATTACAGAATATCCATTACAAATTTAAATTGTTTTTTTTTTTTTTTTTAGTTTTTTTTTAGTTTGTTAATAATCAATTATATCATTGATAAATCATTTTCTATTTCAATTTGATTTGATTTGATTTGATTTCATTTGATTTCATTTCATTTCATTTGATTTGATTTCGTTTCATTTCATTTGATTTCATTTTATATAAATAAATAAAATTCTATCGTATGTGTATGTGTGTGATAAATTGACAAAGATTAAACAAATTCGCACGTATAAGAAAAACATGTTACACGTATTATGCATAATCTTCAAACTAGTAGCATATCTAAAACCATAGTTATTAATAACATTGGAATCATTATTTCTCCTAGGTAAATGGGGAAAATACATGATAGGTAACATGTTCTTGAGTAATACGTTCCAATTATCGACGATAAATCATGCAAAAAAGGGGGCGGAGATATGGTGGCGTCTCTCGTCTATAGAAAAACAAAAAAAAACAAAAATAATTCACGAGTCGAGATGAAATTTTTGAAAAATAATTTCTAAAAGTATGAATAATAAAATATTGATGAAAATTAATCTAAATTATATCATATAATAAATATATATATATATATGTATCTTAATATTTATTATATTTATTCGGAATAGAGATAATATGTTAAAATATGATTGTGTAATAATATTATTAATAATTAATTAGTATTCGTTTGACGTTCTATTTAAAGTGTATTAAAGATTGGTGCATTTTAAAATATTTTCATAATTAATTTTATAAAAAAAAGAACAAAACCAATCAATTATTTATATAACACAAAAAAATTTTTTTTTACATATATTTAAAATACATAAAAATCTTTTACCATATAATAATACTACCAATAATTAATTAGAATTGATTTTACGATCTATTAAGATACACTTGCACTTTAAAGATGCACTAATTTTTAACACATACGAGATCATTGAATTTTTCAAAAGAAATATATTCTTGCAAATAACCAAAAATATTCTTTTAACAAAACAAAACAAAAAATAAAATAAAAATTGAGTTGAAAAAGTTAAAGTAGAGAGGTAGATATTATTAAGGTGGAAAAAGATAAGAAAAAAGAAAAAAGAAAAAAAAAAAAGAGAAAAAATCAGCTTCGGTGGTGCTTCTCTCGCTTCTTCCCGCAATTATCGTAAACCCCCGTTATGGCAGACGAGGAGATCGATCTCTCTCCTGTGGTGCACATATACATACATATACATACATATATATATATATCACATATTCGAAAGATTCAGCAAGAGCAAGCAAGTTTGTTCATTCTTTCTTTCCATTCCTTTCGTTTCGTTTATGCTACTACCCTAACACATACTTGCAAACCTAAAAAGATGCGTGAGCAAACGTGCAAGTGCTAAGAAGATGAAGAAGAAGAAGAAGAAGAAGAAGAAGATGAAGAATAAGAAGAAGAATAAGAAGAAGATTCGCTTCGGCAAGTTTTATCGGGCCCGACGAACGTAGAACTACGCCGCCTTTAATAATAATTCATCGTCTCCCGTCGGAGAGCAGCTTAATTACCCCGCTGCGAACCCTCCCCTCCCCCTCCACCCTCTCGTCCCCCTCCCGACCCCCTCCCCCTCTCCTCTCCTCTGTTCTTCTCTTCTCTTCTCTTCTCTACTTTCCACTCATCTCTTCTTATTTCCTTTCTTTTCTTTTCTTTTCTTTTCTTTTCTTTTCTTTTCTTTTCTTTCTTTGGTGAAGTAGATGAGTCGAACGTTCGATGCATCGAAAAATCTCGGCGCCTACCAGTTTATTTTAAACGATCATTATTCTAATAGTTAAATTATATATTTATGCATCATTATATATGTGTTACTGTTAACTACAAAAAAAAAAAAAAATTTAGAACAAAAGAAAAAGAAAAAGTTGGGTTAAATCTGTTAATTCTTATGAAATAATCAACTTATCAGGGGAATGAAGCTAAATTTTCCTCATTTTATTGTATTATATAAACATTATCTTAATTATACTATAATGAAATTCAATTTTCAAATACTCCCAAAATATATTATCAAAATTCTATATTCAAAGTTATAAAAATCTTCAAAACATATTTTATATATTAATTATTTAATTTAATTATTTAAACAAATATCCTCAAATATTATAACACATTTTCTTAATTGAACTATAATCAAATTCAATTTTCAAATACTCCCAAAATATATTATCAAAATTCTATATTCAAAGTTATAAAAATCTTCAAAACATATTTTATATATTAATTATTTAATTTAATTATTTAAACAAATATCCTCAAATATTATAACACATTTTCTTAATTAAACTATAATCAAATTCAATTTTAAAATACATCCACAAAGTATATAATCAAAATTCTATATTCAAAGTTATAAAAATCCCTAAAACATATTTTATATATTAATTATTTAATTTAATTATTTAAACAAATATCCTCAAATATTATAACACATTTTCTTAATAAAACTACAATCAAATTCAATTTTCAAATACACCCAAGATATATTATCAAAATTCTATAAATATAATCAAAAGTAATAAAGATCTTGAAAGTATTTTATCGAAGGAAATATACGAAGTAATTTTATCCTTGACAAAATACATATACATATATATATATACAACACCAACACACATAAGAGATTAGAAAATATATATATATATACGTAATATATAACTTAGGTATATAACTAAGCTAATGTCGCGTCAGACGAATGCACTGTCTCACGGCGTTTCATGTTTCTTCATCTCTCTCTCTCTCTCTCTCTCTTTCTCTCATTTTATTTTTCTCTTTTTGTGTTGATGGTTGCACAAGGATAGGAGGAAGGTACTTACATCCTTCTACTTGTTCTCTCTCCATCAGAGTACGGTCATACATAGTGGGTATATACTTGCCAACTAGCATGCACACACAACACTCTTCCTCTTCTTCCTTTTATTCTTTTTTTTTCTTTTCTTTTTATTATTCTTTTCTCTCTATTCTATTCTATTATCTCTATTTTTCGTTGTGTCTAGTCCAGCATAGTTATTCATCTTCCTACTATGTTAGGAAGAAGAAGAAGAAGAAGAAGAAGAAGAAGAAGAAGAAGAAGAGGAGGAGGAAGAAGAAGGTTGGCAAGCCAGCAAGCAAGCAAGCAAGCAAGCAACGTTGATAATTTGTAAGATGTAATTCTTCCAAAGAAATCCTTATTTTTTTTTCTTTCCATAAGATTTTCTTTCTCAGTTAAATCCTTCTATTAAATACCGTTGCTTAAGACTCCTTTAGTGGTTGTATAGACAAAATCGATGTTTTCATGGTATGCAATACTATTATATAGTAGTAGTAGTAGTATTCTAGGATTTATACCGGTCCAGTATATAACGCAGTTCAGCATCCGGTCAATAATAATAATAATAATAATAATAGGAACTGCGAAAATCTGCAGTTGCTTCTGTTAAACTTGGAGTGAAGTTTATTCAAGATGAGTGGGGGGGGGGAATGTATTGGGTTATATCTCTCACAAAATGATTTTCGAAGAAGAGAAAGGATAATATCTGTGTCTTTCTTTCTTTCTTTCTGTATGTATGTGTGTGTGTGTGTGTGTGTGTGCCTGTCTGTGTATGTTACCGAAGGGTTCCCCTGAACGATTTCGACCTAGGCTCGTAATTAAGCGTTACTCTGTTCTCTTTCAATTATGGTCTTGGAGTTGTTTTAGAATCACCGTTATAACGTTCGTACGAGATGTTGATTCCAAGTATCACAGTTCTACAAATTTTCTATTTTTTTTTTTTTTTGAACAATTTTTATTTTCTTCACAAATGACATACGTCTTTATTTATTTATATATATATATATATTTTTTAGAAAAAAAAAAATTTATTTAACAACTGATATAGGTTTCGTTAATTGACGTTATACGATTTTACAGGATCAATATAATTTATTATACGCGATATAAGTGTAATAAAAATGTTGAAAAGGATCAGTGGTGTTTTTTTTTTTTTTTTTTCTTGTCGAACAAAACGTTTATACCACCAACCATCACTTTTTATTACTTCGTTAATATATACATATCGAAAATGGTAGCCGTATAATTTGAAAAGCTGCTACTACTACAGATTTAAACGAACCATTTCGAAACATTTTTATTCGTTTATTATTGTACACGGGTTTCTACTGGACTGCATGTATGTGTAATAAAAATTTGTTCAGTCGTACTTTTAATGAATTTATTTTACAATTCAAATTTAAATGATCTAATTTATTTTTTTGTTTTTTTTTTCAGTCACAATAAGTGTTTTAATTTATTAGAACATTAATCAAATATTTGAACACTCGTTTATAATAATAATAATAATAATAATATTGAATAGAAAAATAAAACATCAGTTATCAATTTTTGTATTCAAAAATTCGACGAGTTTAAAAACGAGTTTCTTATTAAATGTCATTTCGTTATAAACATTAAAACGTGCAAAATTTAATTTACATTGACGTGTATAACACGATATACTCAATGTAATACTGTATAATAAATTAAGAGAAACGTAGGAAAAGGAAGAATGATAATGAATAATCGATTAAAATGAAAACACACGGATTCGTACGATTTAAAACATAACGAATTTCATTTGCAATGGTACAGCATTAAAAAGAGGCCGTGATTTCAACTAAACTGAAGAGTAGGGGATCTAGAAGAGAGAGAAAGAGAGAGAGAGAGAGAGGGGGTGTAAGAGGGGGTGAGTTGAACGTTAAACTTTTACACGACATTTGGCAGGTGAACGGCTGTTATGCAAGCGCATCGTTGGCAACATAGGAAAGGTTGCCTTGGTATATAAATACGTGATTACTATACATAGTATTATATATATGTATATATATATATATATATATATATATATATATATATATATAGGTATATACTATTTGCAGAAGAAAATTAGTATCACGATTTTTATTTACTTTTTTTTTCAAGATGCAAAAGAGAAAAAAAAACGTATCGAATTTTAGATCAGTTCGATGTGAATCCCAAATTATGTAATTTATTTGATTTTATTATATATTTATTATAATAACCATTATATATATATGTTTAATTAAAGGTTTAAAAATCTATTTTTTTCCAAAGTTACATAAATTTTATTTATATATATTTATAGTTTAAAAAAAAATTATTATAATAACCATCATATTTAGCAAAGGTCTAAAAATCTATTTTTAAATTTATAAAAATTATTTAATATATATTTTTATAATTGTATTATTAAATTTATTATAATAACCATCATAACTAAAGTTTTAAAAATCTATTTTTCCAAAGTTACATAAATTTTATTTATATATATTTATAATTTAAAAAAAAAATTATTATAATAACCATCATATTTAGCAAAGGTCTAAAAATCTATTTTCAAATATACAAAAATTATTTAATATATATTTTTATAATTTTATTATTAAATTTATTATAATAACCATCATAACTAAAGTTTTAAAAATCTCTTTTTCCAAAGTTACATAAATTTTATTTATATATATTTATAATTTAAACAAAAAATTATTATAATAACCATCATATTTAGCAAAGGTCTAAAAATCTATTTTTAAATTTATAAAAATTATTTAATATTTATTTTTATAATTTTAATATTTAATTTATTATAATAACCATCATATATAAATATATATTTAACTAAAGTTTTAAAAATCTATTTTTCCAAAATTACATAAATTTTATTTATATATATTTATAATTTAAACAAAAAATTATTATAATAACCATCATATTTAGCAAAGGTCTAAAAATCTATTTTTAAATTTATAAAAATTATTTAATATATATTTTTATAATTTTAATAATAAATTTATTATAATAACCATCATAACTAAAGTTTTAAAAATCTATTTTTCCAAAGTTACATAAATTTTATTTATATATATTTATATTAAAAAAAAAAAATTATTATAATAACCATCATATTTAGCAAAGGTCTAAAAATCAGTTTTCAAATATATAAAAATTATTTAATATTTATTTTTATAATTTTAATAATAAATTTATTATAATAACCATCATATATATATATATATAACTAAAGTTTTAAAAATCTATTTCCAATGTTACATAAATGTAATTTATATAACACGTATATTAATATTAACATACAAGTTAATATTTATTTGACGTATGAATAAAAATACAAAACCACCACCTTGTAATTTAATTATATAAATAGAAGAGAAAAGTATATTTAAGTATTAATTCCATAAATTAAATAGAACAAAAATAAACATATACACACATGGAGAGTTTGGGGTCAGGCAAATAACCATAACGTAACTTGTTCGTTCATTTCAGGAGTAGTTTGTCGAAGGCGTTATACCAGTGTGCCTGCCGAAAGTGTTTTAATGCTTAAGAAGAAAAGGTAATTCAATAAATCGTACTCTAGCAATGATTCATACACCCTAATCGTCCCCGTATTTATCTAATCGCTCCACTTTAAAGTAGTTTAACGCGCTGATTTGCTGTAATATATGTGATCAATAAATGATCATTCAATTTCCCACCCTACACTTTGTTTTCATTTCTTTTTTCTTCTTCTTCTTCTTCTTTCTTTTTTACTCTTTGTCGTGTCTAAAAAAAAGCACTTATGTTAAACACGTTCGCATAATCATAATTGGATTACGATTGATTATATGAATTCATTGTAATGTCGTAATTATTATTTAAAATGAAACGTATAAGGAAATTATATTATGTTGAAGAAAAATTATATGCACGTTTATCGAACCTTTTATAGCTACGTTTATTTGATTGATTGAAATTATTATTTTTAGGATATAATTTTTGTAATATTAATTATACAAATTTATGATAATACCATAATTATTTAAATAAAAATTAAAAATAGAAACGAGTATAGGAAACTTTGATGCACACATTTTGGTCTTTGAAAAAATTATTTAATTTTCACATACTTTTGTTTAAAATATAATTTTAGTTTGATATTATATTTTATGTTTTTTTTAATTTATTATATTATAATTATCAAACGAAAAAAATTAAAAATAAAACCTTGTTGGAAACTTTGATGCATATATTTAAAAAAAAAATTGGAATATAATTTTAGTGTTATTTTTTTTTTTTTAATTTAATATATTATAATTATAAAAAAAAAATTAAAAATAAAACTTTGTACGAAACTTTGATGCATATTTTATTTTATTTTTTTTTTTTTTTAATTTATTATAATATTTTAATTATTAAAAAAAAAAAATATTAAAAATAAAACCGTGTAAGAGAAACTTTGATGCATATATTTTAAAAAACAAATTAAATTTTCAATACTTTTTCTTCGAATATAATTTTTATGTGATATTATATTTTATTATTTTTTTTTTAATTTATTATAATACCATATTTATAAAAAAAAAAAAAAAAAAAATTAATAAAAACTAGAAACGTGTGTAGGAAACTTTGATGCACATATTTTGATCTTTACAAAAATTATTGAATTTTCACATACTTTTCCTTGGAATATAACGTTAGTTTGAGATTTTCTTTTTCTTCTTTTATTTCATCTTTTATTCTTTTTCTCTTTTTTTTTTTTTTATTTAATATATGTGACAAGAGATATTCTCGATAATTATTAATTACGATGCTCGTGTCATAAGCTAACGATCAACGATACTGTGAGAAGAACCGTGCTTTCAAACCTGCGTTTCTAGTTTTCTATTTAAATGTAATAGTAAGTATGTAAATATAAATATGTGTGTATATGTGTATGTATGAGATAAAAGCATTCGTTGCAACCGAGGGAATACTTTTTCAAGATGAGCTTCTACCATTCGCATAAGTAGGTGTTTACGAGTCTCGATGTTAAAACGTATACATACGTGTATGTGTGTTAGTAAATTTCGCACGTTTATGTTCGTCGCTAAACTAAGTTTCCAATAATACTTTATGACGATTATTTATTTATTTATTTATTATTATTATTACTATTTTTTTTCCTTCATCTTCTTCTTTTTTTTTATTTATTTATTTATTTTTTTTTTTATATATCATCATAGTACAACAACTTTCTCTTTTTAATCACAAAAAAATGTTAATTTTATATTTCCCCATTGGATAATATAATTTTCATGCATATTTATAACAAGATATCACGAACATTTTCGCATATATATATATGCGTATATATATCGAATGAATATCGACGTTTATTATATATGTACACACCTTTATATCGCATTACGATTAAAATATTCTCGCACTTAATGTAGATAAATAAGTAATATTATTATTATGGATCATCATTTTATTTTAATGTTCCTATAATTGATTCTAAATTCGTAATTAATATTACGTTTTATTTTAATTGTTTTTTATTTATTTATTTATTTATTTATTTTTAATATTTCATTTTGATTCTAAACTCGCAAATTAATATTCGCGTTTTATTTCAATCATTTCTTTATTTATTTTTCATATTTTAATTTTGATTCTAAATCAATCGCAATTAATATTTGCAATTAATATTAATATTCGTGTTTTATTTCACAATCGTTTTTTTTTATTTATTTTTTATTTATTTATTTTTAATATTTCATTTTGATTCTAAACTCGCAAATTAATATTCGCATTTTATTTCAATCATTTCTTTACTTATTTTAAATATTTTAATTGTGATTCTAAATTCGCAATTAATATTTGCAATTAATATTAATATTCGTGTTTTATTTTAATCGTTTTTTCATTTATTTATTTTTGTATTTATTTTTAATATTTCGTTTTGATTCTAAACTCGCAAATTAATATTCGCATTTTATTTCAATCATTTCTTTACTTATTTTAAATATTTTAATTGTGATTCTAAATTCGCAATTAATATTTGCAATTAATATTAATATTCGTGTTATACTTCAATCGTTTTATTTATTTTTTTTTAATATTTCATTTTGATTCTAAACTTGCAAATTAATATTCGCGTTTTATTTCAATCATTTCTATATTTATTTTTAATATTTTAATTTTGATTCTAAATCAATCGCAATTAATATTTGCAATTAATATTAATATTCGTGTTTTATTTTAATCGTTCTTTATTATTTATTTTTTATTTATTTTTAATATTTCATTTTGATTCTAAACTCGCCAATTAATATTCGCGTTTTATTTCAATCATTTCGTTATTTATTTTCAGTATTTTAATTCTGATTCTAAATTCGCAATTAATATTTGCAATTAATATTAATATTCGTGTTTTATTTCAATCGTTTTTATTTATTTATTTATTTATATTTAATATTTCTTTTCTTTAACTGTACGTAAAAAAAATTTCATATATTCGTGTTTCTTTCTACAAGATAAATTTAAAAATACGATATTAAATGTTTCAACGAAGAATAGATAAATTCTAATAATAAAGAAATAGTTTTTTTTTTCTTTTTTATTTTTATTTTTTTTTTTGTAAAGGAAGCATCCAAGCACGAAACGTATTCTATTTTTAATATCGACATAAGTGTCAGCTATTTTGGTACGAGTGAGAGATTATCATTTTACTATTCGTGCGTATGAAGAAGAAGAAGAAGAAGAAGAAGGCTCTTTAAAAGACCTCATCATCAACGTTTATAAACTCAACGTTATTATAAGGTGCACTTTTAAAGTTTCAAACATAAGTCAGACAATTACAGATCGATTGATAAAATCATATTAATATGAGAAATAAAAATAGTGAAAGAAAACATGATATGAGTATGTTAGTTGGTGTAAAATTGATCGTTGAATGATTCAAAAAGGTTCTACCGAACGAATACTTATAACTTAAAATGTATGCACTTAAATTTCAACGAGTGGTACCTTTCAAAACGACATTATAAACACCACGTTCTTCTCAGAATAATAATCGTTCTAACCAACTCAAAGAAATAATCATCGTATGCCGACTTTGGTTAATTACGAAAATAACTTTGAAATAATTAAATTTACCATCGATTCAAATTAATTATTATAAAATATAAAATTTATAAAAAATAACCAAACAATATTTTTAAACCAAATATTAAAAATAAAAATATTTGAAATAATCGAATTTACCATCGATCCAAATTGAAATATAAAATTTACAAAAATAATCCAAATATTTGTAAACCAAAGATCATCAATATTCCAAATAACTAAATTTACCATAAATCCAATTTAATTAAAATATAAAATTTATAAAAATAATCCAAATATTTGCAAATCAAAGATCAACAATATTCCAAATAACTAAATGTACCATAAATCCAACTGAATTAAAACATAAAATTTATAAAAATAATCCAAATATTTGTAAACCAAAGATCAAAAATATTACAAATAACTAAATTTACAATAAATCCAACTGAATTAAAACATAAAATTTAAAAAAATAATCAAACCATTTATCAAACATCAAAAAACAAAACAAACGTGAAAGATAATAATTAATTAGTGTTGCTTTCCTTTTAAAATATTCAACATATAAATATAGATATATACAGATATATGTATATATACCCGTATGATAGTATACATAATACGGAAGAAAATTTATGTTGGTAACAAGATAGAAACTGTTACGTTAAAGTAATGTTAAGGTAAGTTAAGGAGATACACGCGACGCCCTTATTACCTGTATAAGCTGGGCAAGGAATAGGACGTAGGCGGCGGCCGCCCTCATGTCTTTCCTTGGGGAATCCCTCGACTACCGCATCACCATTCCCCGTGATCACGAACTCAACTCTTTTTTTTTTCTTCTTAATCAACCCTTTTTAACAAATTAAATACACTTTTTGATTGTTTAAATATTCCTTTTGCTAGTCACAAGTATTTTCTTCTTCTTCTTCTTCTTCTTCCTGTTTTATTATTTTTATTTCAATAATTTCATTGATGTTCTCTTTTAAATTGTTAACACTATTTATCGAATCACATTAAATCGATATAATATTAATTTACGATTAGTATAATTTTCTATTTTTATTTTGTCTAATTCACTCAACCAATATTCACTTGCAATTTTTGTCGTATTCCTTTCAATTGGCAAATTTTCACACAACGCGCTATAAAATAGGATAAACTATTAAAATGATCGAATAAATACTATTATTATTATTATTATTATTTATTCACTTGACAGATATCTTTTTTGTATCATCACTTTAACGTAACTTTATTTTTTTTTCTTTTTTTTTTTTTTTTCTTCAAAACTAACCACTATAAGACACTTTATCTTTTGTAAATTTCAAATCCTTTAGTGAGATGATGATCTTTGGATTTTGTCAATCCTATCGATCATTATTCTCTTTATCTTTCTTTCGAAAAATATAATAAATAATAAATAAGAGAAGAGAATGAATTCAATCAAGAAAGTTTTCTGAGAGAAGTGAGCTCGGTTTTTGAATCCAGGACTGATAATATTGATGACAATGATGATGATGATGATGATGATGATGACGATGATATTGCAGTACAACGAAGCTACACTTTTGCAACACGGTAGAAACCTTTCCCTCGTTCATGCATCTTCGTTTTGAACACACTTTCCTTTACCCTTCTCTCTTTCTCTTACTTTTATATGCGTCTCGTTAAGGTGTAAAGATGCATAAATCGATAACGTGAATAAATTATCACGATTTCTCTTCACAGTTTATCATTTAACACACGAACAATCAAAAAGGCAAAAATAAACAACGTTTTCAATCAAATCAAAATATTCATTCAATCATTTCATTAATCCCTTTGACACTGTAATAACGAAATTGATACACCTTGCAATCCACGTGGTTCACTAATCAATCGTTCACACACCATTTAATAATCTTCATCACCCTTTTCTTCCAATTTTCTTCGTGTGTATATAATAATGGACAAAATGGGTTGTAGGACAATTTCAAGAAAAATAAATTTAAAAAAAAAAACAAAACAAAGAACAAAACCAATGTAATGATAAAAAATTGTCACAAATCCATAGGGGGGAAAAAAGAAAGAGAAAAAAAGGTTTTTTTTTGGTTCAAAACAAAAAAACAAAGCAAAACTAAATGAAACAGGAAGATAGGATAGAACAGGTGTGTGTATATGTGCACGTGCGCGCGTGTCGCGTATTCCCTCTGATTACGTAGGCGTAACGAAAGATGAGAGGTAAGGTGAGGTGGTGGTGGTGATGGTGGTGGTATGAGGAGGGTATGTAAAAGGGTTGTGTGGGTGAGATGGGTTACACGTATTCCAACACGTTGTCGATTTCTCGTAGTTCGTTTTTACACGTTCCCTGGGGTTGTTTCTTCTTTCTCTTTCTCTTTCTCTCTTTCTCTTTCTCTTTCTCTTTCTCTTTCTCTCTCTCTCTCTCAGTGAAGAAGAGATTGGCGAACGAACGCACGCACGCACGCACGTTGCCCGCACCCGTGCCGGTGGAATAAAAACACACGGTAGTAGAAATATATTTTTATAAAAAGAGATGTGAGATGTGAGATGTGAGATGAAATAACACAACCAACAACAACAAATAACAACAATAATTATAATAACAATAACAACACCACACGGGGTAACCACGGTGCCGTATACTTAGTGAAGAAGAAGAAGAAGTACAACACAGAAAAGACAGGACGATCGCTCGAGGGATACTGGAGAGCTGAACCCGCGGGCCGGCCTGCGGGCCACCCCCCATCCTCTCTCCCCTCGCTTCACCTCGTCCCCACTCCTCTAACTTATCTTAGCCGTTACCCCCACTCTCTTTAACAACGCATTGCGCACCGTACATCGGACCCACTCGAATCACCCCCCACTACCATATACCATCACCATCACCACCACCACTACTTTTTACTCTCTGCCCTCACTCGCTCACCCTATCGCTATTGCGCTGCGCTATGCTGCGCTGAGCTGCGTTGAGCTCATTCTCTTTCTTTCTCTCCTCGCTCTCTCTTCGTTAGTTTGGTTTATCTTTCTCTCTTTCTCTATCTACATATTTATATATCTTACTTTTTTTTCTTATATTAAGTTACTTATTTATTTAGGTGTGTAGTTATATACTTGTGAGAGTAAGTAATCAATATTGGGCCCTTCTTTTAACTCTTCTTCTTTTTCTTCTTGTACTTGCTATTAACCCTTTCTATACTGCTATATCTCTTGTTTCATACATTTACTTACTTATTTACTTATACATTTACTTATATACTTACAAAAGTAAGTACTCAATATTGGACCCTTCTTTTAAATCTTCTTCTCATCCCCACCATTAATCCTTCCTATATCTTTCTTTTTCTATTCTATATTTCTTCTTACATTTACTTACTTATTTACTTATACATTTACTTATATACTTACAAATGTAAAGTACTCAATATTGGGCCCTTCTTTTAACACATCTTCTCATCCCCACCATTATAATCCATTCTATATCTTTCTCTTACCATTTGAAAAGGATTTTATCTTGTTCATTTCTTTATTTGTTATCCCTTTTAATTATTATTCAATTTATACACAAAAATATCCGATCTACTTGAATATCATTAACAATGAAATAATAATGATTAATAATATTTCAATTGAAAATATTCATACATACATACATACATACTTTTAATATTTATATTCTACAATTATGAATGATCGATTACACGTCAGAATTTATTTATAAATCGGACAAAAATAGTTTTGTAAATTATTTTCCTACCTTGTTAAAAGTTTAAAAATAAAAAATAAAAAAAACAACAACAAAAATCATTGATTCACACTTAAGGGGACCTTCTACTCTGAGCACCTAAAAAAAAGGCTATTTTCGCGAATTTTTCCAAGAAAACTATAAATGATATCGATCTAAAAGTTGTTGGGTTTGTTAAATTGAGTCTTAAACTATATAAATGAATTTTTATTTTTTCATTTTAATTAATTTTTTATTGCAAAAACAGTAGTATAAAAAAACACCTTAAAACTTTAGTGCTTTGGTAGCTCCATCAGAACTTGAGAATGGCTTACCTGAAACATAAAAGTAAAATGGTTTTATATTCTGTATGACTTCAGCTACAAAGTGACAGTTCTATATAAAAATTTTATCAATAAATAAAAAAATGGTGGACAAATTACAAAAAAAATCAAATTTACGTTTTTTTAATTGTGGCATTTATTATCGGCCCATTACCGGCATTTATTATCGGCCCATTACCGGCATTTATTATCGGCCCATTACCGGCATTTATTATCGGCCCATTACCGGCATTTATTATCGGCCCATTACCGGCATTTATTATCGGCCCATTACCGGCATTTATTATCGGCCCATTACCGGCATTTATTATCGGCCCATTACCGGCATTTATTATTGGCCCATTACCAGCATTTATTATTGGCCCATTACCGGCATTTATTATTGGCCCATTACCGGCATTTATTATTGGCCCATTACCGGCATTTATTATCGGCCCATTACCGGCATTTATTATCGGCCCATTACCGGCATTTATTATCGGCCCATTACCGGCATTTATTATCGGCCCATTACCGGCATTTATTATCGGCCCATTACCGGCATTTAGTATCGGCCCATTACCGGCATTTAGTATCGGCCCATTACCGGCATTTAGTATCGGCCCATTACCGGCATTTAGTATCGGCCCATTACCGGCATTTATTATCGGCCCATTACCGGCATTTATTATCGGCCCATTAATAAAATTTATTATCGGCCCATTAATGGTAGTTGATCATTGGCCGATTAATGGGACCAGCAATGGGCCACGTATTATTCAAATTATTAGCCCATTAACATCATCATAATTTAATAATCTATATATCATCATCTTCAGACAGTTATATATTTCTCTATGTCTGATCCCCCAAAAAATATACCTGACAATACGAAGGATTATACAGATTACAATAAAAAAAACTGCTTGAATAAACAATGAAAGAGAAAGGGATTGAACAAGATAAGAGTCGTCCGTGCGCGCTGAACGCTCAGGAAAGCGGTCCGAAGTAGTTACGTTCAGGCACCAAAAATGTAGTTAGAGACATCAGATCTTTTTGAAATTTTAACACAATATTTCTACATATATATACATTCAAAAAATGTAAAAAAAAAAAAAAAAAATTTTTTTTATTGCAGAGTAGAAGGTCCCCTTAATCGTTCAGTTCAATGTATTTATACTTCGTTCACCTACTATTTCACGTTATTCTTTATCACACATATTTGATCTCACATATACACACACACATATATATATATATATATATATTAAATTCACTTTCTTTCAGTACTCGCACATCTTCTTCTGTATAATGTTTTCTTTTTAACTGATGTTTTCTTCATGAAATGAAATGACACGCTGACGATGTTATATCTACGAGAAGAAAATATTTTTCTATTGGCGGATCGTCCGTGTCGAGAAATACGACTTGTACGATCACAGTAAGGATCTTTTCTCAGAAAAGAGAGAGAGAGAGAGAGAGAAAGAGAGAGAGAAGGAATACGAGTTAAAAAGATTAAAAAGTAGGAAAGAAAAAATAAAAAAAAAAAAAAAGAAGAAGAAAAGATATCCTTGCTTATGTGAATACGCCCCATGACTCGATGATTATGCTGATGCGAATAAATGTAACTGTACCAATACGAATAAATTAACGTGTGAGGAATCTATAAGGTGTAACGAGCGTAACATGTTGCGTGATTAGTGCAATAACGCGCGAAATATGCTAATTTGATTTAACGATATGTGTTTGTTAAAAACCTTCAAGTAAAGTTTCCATACATTTCAATAGAACAAATCTAATTTATCGATCTTCTAATATTTATTTAATTATTTGATGCATCATGTGTGTAGGTGTATTTATTTAAAATAATTAATATAAAAAATATATATTATAGGTAGTATCGAGGAAATGATTAGAATGATTCTAATTAACATAATTATTCTTAGTAGTGTATCATTTTTTAATGAGAAAATCTAATAATTATGAAGTTACAATCTTATCTCGTTAATTATATTTTTTCCCCTTTTTTTGTATTATTAATAATATTTTACTATAATATAATATTAAGAAAATATTAAAATTATTATTAGAAAAAAAATAAATAAAATATATATATTATATTATATTATTAGGAAAATATTGGTATATGAAAATTGATCAAGAAAAATAATAATATCATCTTTAATATTAATTATCTTTAAATTAAAAAATAAACTCAGATATTAAAAATTGTTTTCCTTCTAAATACAAAAATCTAACTACCTGAAAATAAAAATGAATTGTAAGTAAAATAAAATTGGACAAAGTTTCAAACCAAATATCACACAATCATTCTTTTTTCATGGTGAAATTTCGAGACATCTTCAGATATTTTCAAACGAGTCTATAATATCTCAACGTGTAATCCTGATCGAGTCTTTAGCAAGGGCCGGTTAAACTTTGGTCACGGGGGGCTGGAGATTTTCTGCCTGAATAAGGGCTTCTTCTTCGATCAACAGAGAGGTCCTAAAAAAAAAAAAAAAAAAAAAAACTCGAGTGGAAAGGAATTATGTATATTTCCATAGAATGATTTCGGACGATGAATAATGGATAAGTTCTGTCGCGTGTCCACCGTCATTATGGGTACCCCATGAGATCGTCGCACACGCGTTCCACGTTGTGTTCCATCTCGTATCTCTTTCTGGCACGTTCTGAGTGTGTTCAACCAATGGGGGTAAAATGTATGGTCATTGAATAATATCTGTCCCCCATAATATACGTATAAAGTTCTTCCCCGTAACAAACAACGAACTTTAAAGGAAGTTAGAAAAAAAGGGTCTATCATTAAATCATTTAAACCTTGAAATTAAATTCAACGATAGTCGAAGGTTAGCCACAATTTTTGTCTATTTTTTATTTCTTCGAAAAAAGATACAAATCCTTTAATTATCTAAGATAGTTTCATACGTAATCCTGGAAGTGAAATTATTCATAGTACTCATAAAGTTTAGAATATAATTCGTAGTAGTAGTAGTGGGCTTATCTTTTTGATGTTATAAGGTATATAAATTTTCACCCTTTTTTCTTTTCCCTACCACAAAGTGTTTAAAACTTCTTCCTTAAAATATTGTTTGAATAAGTAAACCTTATCTTCGATACAGCAGCGACCATAATTTTTCTTTCTATTTTCTACTTATAGATATTTACTAACCTTACACTCACACATACACACATAGACACACACCTGGACCGTTAGAATTTCTCAGTGAGATACGATAAACGAAGAAGATTGTCGTTTAAAGTAGCAATTATCTTTTAAATTACATCGCTACACAATCTTTTACAACGTTTGCTTACTTGCTTACTTTACCTTATCAATTTTCTTCTTTGTCTTCTTACACCCTTCGTACTAATTTTATATTCATCTCATCATTTATTTAAACCCTACAAATAATTCATGACAATATACAAAAAGATATTAAATATATATTAAAAATATTCATTCATTGTGTAACCCAGTACTAAAAAAAACCATCCTCTTGACCTTTCCCAAAGTCCCATCCAACTTATGCTACTTCTTAGTGACGTTAAATGAAATCACGTGAAATTCGGCTAAAACCCTAAAAAAAGTACACCAATACATAAACATATATAAGTATGCATAACACATAGTATACTTCAGTAGGTATGCTTCAGAAGAAGAAGAAGAATAAAAGATTGTAGCGCGAAGCGAGGTCAGTCTCGGTCGAAGAAACTTTAGAGGGACGGTACGGTGCGGTGGCTGTATCCCTTCCTCCCTTTCCTCGTCCCTTTTTCCGTCTTGAAACTCATCGGTTAGCAAGCAAGCAAGTAAGCAAGCAAGCATTGGTAGCGCAACGAGTATAGCAGCATCAGCAACAGCAACAGCAGAAGCAGCAGCAACAGCAACAGCAGGAGGATGATGGGGTCCCCACGTAGAAGCAGTAGTAGTGGGATGCTGTGTGCCTATGGTGATGTAAACCTCTTTCCCTCCCATCCTATCCAACTCCCTACTCCTCACTGATTCTCCTCCTCTACCTTCTTGTCTGGCCCTTCCCACTTAAGAAAGACGACCAAGAGGACGAGAAGACGCCGCTGGCTGGGGGCTCGCTGTTCGGGGCCCGAAGAGTTAGCCTCGGGGCATCATGGTGGCGGCTACTCCGTTGGCTTCTTCCCGCTTCTTTTCTCTCAAAGGTGCACACGCGAGCTAGAAAGAGACAACTCAAGAAAAAAAGAGAGAGAAATGGTTGAGTACCTCACTTTTCCCCCCTTTCACGGAGGGTCAAGGAACTCCCTCGGGAACAGGTTCACCTCCTCCTCCTCCTCCTCTTTCATTTTCTTCTTCCTCTTCTTCTTCTTCCTCTTCTTCTTCGTCTTCTTCTTCTTCTTCTTCTTCTTGTTCGTTACACGTTCAGCCCCTCTCTCAGATATCTTCTCTCGACCAGGTTGCTTGCTTGCTTGCTGGTTTGCCGGCTTGCTTGCTTGCTTGCCTGCCGGGCCAGTCGGGCCCCTATAGGCCCTATGCCCCCTCCGGTTTGTACCTTAGGGTTTTACTTATTTTCTCTTATTACCGCCACGGGCATCCGAGCACACGTTTTACTCATACACGCAGGCAGGTAGGTAGGTTGGTACTCTATTCGCGTGATCATGGCACACAAACGTTGTTGTTGCTGCTGCTGCTTCTTCTTCTTCTTCGTGTCCATCTTCCACCTTCTCTTTCTAACTCCCTTCTTCCCTTTTTTTCTGAGGATGAGGATGAGGTTGAGGTTCTACTTGGAGAAGTCGTCTTAAAACCCTGGCTCCTTAGGTACTCCAACATGTGAGCACATTATTACAGACTCTCCAAAGGAAAGTAGAAAGGGCAAGGAGAAGGAAGAAAAAGGAAGGAAGTGGAGGGATGAGGGATTCCTCAGTGCTCACGGGACTAAGCCGAAGGCGAAACGCACACGCGTTAGCCGCAGGATCAAGAAAACGTGCTATACTACACGCAAAGGTGTTTAGGTGCATCTTATTCTATCTATCTATCTGTCTTTCTTTATTTCATACTGAAGGGCTTCTTATCTTTCTCTTCCTCCTTCTTCTTCTTCTTCTTGTGTTATCCCCTCTTTATCCTTTTCTCATTCTACCTGTCTCACACAACCCGAGAGTATATTCCAACAGCCAAGATACCAGATTCCACCTGTGCTGCCTGATACGCTGCATGGCTACTCTTCCTTTCCTCTCTTCTCTCCTCCTCCTCCTCCTCCTCCTCTTCTTCTTCTTCTTCTTCGTCCTTTTCACTCCTCGTTATTTTTCCTCTTTTCGATGAGAACCTTCAACGTCCTTTCGTGGTTCCTTTTCATCTGACTTACACGATAGCTTTTGAATACGAATTAAATAATATTTAATTATTGAAAATATTATTGTTAAATTATTTTGTTTATTCTTAATAGAAATTATTTTAGATTAATAATATTTAATATTTGAATATTTTATTAATTATCCTTTTGTTTAAATTAAATCGAAATTATATTTATTATAGAGTAAGTTTGAAGTTGAAATTATTATTGAGGATTATTTAATTTGAACTTATAACTGGTCATAAAACACAGATAAACTTTAGGTACAAATATTTAATTATAATTAAGAATTATTGGTTTAAATTATAATTGATTATAAAACAGATAAACTTGAACTCCAAATAATATTTAATTATTGAATATTTTATTATTACATTTTATTGTTCTTACTAAATAGAAATGATTTTAGACACATTACCAATGTCATGTAACTTGAATGATCTAAAAAAAACAAAATATAAACGAATATTTCTCACAATGTTTTATGAATTATAATTCAATCTCAATATTTCTTGATGAAATGATAGTAAAATTGTTTTAGAAACAAAATAATAATTTGAATAAGATTTTGAGAAAGTATGTTGAATACTACAGAAATATAGAAGGACAAGAAAAGAATGAACAACGTTGTGTAGAAAGGTTTCACATCCTCGTCGAGACACTTGGCGAGACGCAGTAGTGGCCGATGGGAGCTGGAAGGAACGGCAGCGGCAACACAGGTGGAATCCGGTATGTATAGCTTAGTCGACAGTGAGTACCAGAAGAAAGGTAATCGAAGAACCCCGTTAACATACGTTCTTATGTTTTGCATCATATCGCCTATCTCTTCTCAGTCGTTTTACTTGCTAAGTAAAAAAAATAGATGAGCAAAGAACAACCAAGATGAAAAAGAACAAGAGTTTAAGTTTATGATCAGTTATAGTTTCAATCAAATAATCCTTAATCACGCGAGTTTAACTTTAAATTAATTCATTCAAATATAGGATAGATGTTTTTCTTATTAGGGTAAACCAAAAATTCATACAATTTCTAATTAATAATTTCAAAAGTAGCTTGCAAAAATTATGCAGTTTTTATACAAAAAAAAAAAAACAGAAAACCACGAACTTTTGGTTCAGCCTAATATCAAAATGTACCATGTGTTCATATATAATCTAACAAATTATTATTTAACATCATCCTATTAATCTAATTACTTAAATAATTGTTTAACTTAATCGGAATTGAATAGGATGTTCGATAAAATGTTAAAAATGATTGGCCTACATTTCTTCTTTGGGATCAAAGTTCTAAACGTTTTCATCGTACTCTTGGCCGAGTTCTCTCTCTCTCTCTCTCTCTCTTTCTTTCTTTCTCTTTAACCTCGAGATTCCCGATACGGATCGGGGGAATCTTTTGTTCGATTCTTCTTTTTATTTTGATTCAATCTCCTTTACGAAGAATCCGTAAACGACAAACGCGGTTTGAACAAGAAGAATCTTCTTCCTGATGGGACAGAACGGATACGGATTTGAAGGCACGTCACGAACTTGCAGGACACTGCTCGTGTTTCCCTAGGTTACCGTTATACGCGAATACCTGTTCAGGTGTGTCTTTTTCGACACCTTGTTTAATTGTTTTTAAAAAACCTCACGTATATAGTCCGTTAAATCTAATATGTGTAGAATCTTACTAAATATTTTTGTTCAGATATTCTGTCAAATTATTTTAAGAGAATTATATTTGTTAATTAAAATGATTTATCTTATTATTAGTGATAACAACAAATTGATAAATAATTTAATTTTATTTCAATTGAATAAGTTACAAATTTTATTATTTTACACTCTTATCCACTCATTAAAGTCTCCACTAATTCTTTCAGCATTTCATTTATATTAATTTATTTATTTGTTATAATAATTATTATGGGGGATAGTTCTGTTTTTTTAGTTCAAATATTTTTTTATTATAATAATTATTATTAAAAAAAAATAATCTAGTTTTTTCTTTATTTCCAAATTTTATAAACTTACACTCTTATCCATTCATTAAAGTCTCCGTTCATTTTTCCATTATTTTATTTATATTAATTTATTTATTTATTATTACATAATAATTATTAGTAGATAATCCTGTTGTTATCTTAGTTTAAATATTTTTTTTATTATAGTAATTATTATAAGATAGTTCCATTTTTTTCTTAGTTCCAAATTTTATTAGTTTACACTCATATCCATTCGTTAAAGTCTCCACTAATTTTTCCAATGTTTCATTTATAATTGCATGCATTTAATTATTCTAATAATTATTATGAAATAATCCCATTTTTTCTTTAGTTTAAACATTTATTTATTATAATAATTATCATGAAATGATCCCGTTTTTTTTCTTAATTAAAAATTTTGTTATTTTACACTCTTATCCATTCGTTAAAGTCTCCGCTAATTTTTCCAATATTTCATTTATAATTGCATGGCATTTCATTATAAAAAAAAAAAAAAAAAAACATTCTTTAATTATTTTTTTTTTTTATAATTCTCTTAACTTATTATTTTTATAAAATACACCGTCCACTAATTTTCCTTTCTCCCTCCGTTCCTCTCTTCGTCCACTTTCCGCTCAGATGAATTTAGAGGTCAAACGTCAGACGATTAACGCGCGTCAACGCTTTTCTCTCTTAATTTATTCATTGAAACGCCGTAGTCATTCATCGGCGTTTAAAATGACGTCGTGTGTGTATATGTGTGTGTGTGTATATATATATATGTCTCCCATAATATTCCGTAAGAAGAAAATCTTA
This sequence comes from Polistes dominula, assembly GCF_049000335.1. Lineage (NCBI taxonomy): Eukaryota > Metazoa > Arthropoda > Insecta > Hymenoptera > Vespidae > Polistes > Polistes dominula. The sequence goes on along the minus strand of NW_028301049.1, from coordinate 2,187,630 downwards.
TATAAATGCAATAAAAAAAAAGAAAAATAATATTCATAATAATAATAATAATAATAATAATAATAATAATAATAATAATAATAATAAAAAGAGGAAGAAGAAGAAAGAAAGAAAGAAAGAAAGAATTTCAAAGAAAGATTTATCTTCCTCTTCTTCGATAATTCTCAACCATCTTTTCTTCCATCTTCTTTTTTTTTCCCCCCCAATGACAACTACAACGTCAACGATGACGATGACGATGATGATGATGATTTTTGTACATTTCTTTTTTTGTTATAAAAAAAAAAAAAAAGAAGAAAGGTTCCCTTTTTCCAGAAACAAAAAGAAAATGCAAAAAAAATTATTGGTAAATTTTTATAGTAATTTTCATTCCCACTCACTCCACCACACCCCACCGCAATCTTTTTTCAAAACGGAACGAGCGAATAAAAGAAAGAAAGAAAGAAAGAAAGAAAGAAAGAAAATAAGTATGAAAAGTGTTGGTAAATTTTAATAGTAATTTTCTCTGAAAACTCCCCACCCATTCAACCGTACCCCACCCTCTGGAAAGAAGGGGATTTGCATCGTCATTGAATAAACGCACGTACACATGGAACGGGTCATAGTGAGTCTCGTTTTGAAGTTAAGGGTCACGCGACGTTTATAACGTACGACTCGTTATCGCTCGCGAAGAAGTCCCATGGAATTTTCTGTCAAGGAAGTATCAACTCGTTTGACGTATCGTACAATCACGAGCAAACGCAAATCCATCTACAGACTTTTTGATCTTTACTTATTTAAGTATTTACCTGTAATATTTACGTAAGTATTTACGCTTACTTCAACTTCTTCATTTTCTTCTTTTATTTTTTTTTTTTTTTTTTTTTACATTCCTCCGTTATTTCATACTTTTTTTTTTCACAAGAATACCATCTTTAACTTTTTTTTATTTCCAATTTTTATTCAGATTTATTCTATGTGTTATAATAAATAATAATATATTTTAAATGTGTGCGTGTTTTATCAAATTATATACCAAGAGGTTAAGAGTTTGTTAATTAAAATAATTTAATTTACAATTAGTGACATTAAAATTGACATAGATAATATTTATTAGTATTTATAATATTTTAATATTAAAATTTTATAATTATAATAAATTTAATATTTATTAATATTTTAATTTTATTTAAATACAAGTTATTAATTTATTTATTATATATATAATAAATATATAATTTAATATAAATATAAATAAGTTTAATTTAATATAAACTTAATAAAATTAAATATATACATATATATATATATATAATATTATATTATATTTTTGATCAAACGGATCAACAATTAGTGACAATAAAATTGATATAAATAATATTTAATTTTATTTTACTATAAATGTAATCAAATTAAATATATATATATAGTTATAATAATATATTATATTTTTAATCGCGTGGATGAACTTTTTCAACATCAGACCATTTGTTTTTATTTGGTTTCCACGTAGTTTTAACCGTAACGATCGAAAGAACGGACGATGATCGGTCCGGTTGGTCTGTTGGTTGGTTGATTTTACGTCCATGAGACGAATAATTCGACCACAGATTGGTTCGATCAAGAAGAAACATGATGAAGTAAAAAGAAATACAGTATGTATGTGTATGTGTATTTGTGTGTAAGAAAGAGAGAGAGAGAGAGAGAGAGAGAGATAGAGAGAGAGAGAGAAAAAAATTAATCATCTTTCGACACGGTAAATTTGTTTAATTCAAAAATTTACATCCCACTTTTATCCGGCCTTTGGTCTAACTTTTTTTTACTCGACACACCTTTTTCACGTAGGTAGAAACTCACTGACGCGTACACAAAACACACACACACATACACAAGTGTCCATAAATGGATATACAATAAAAACAAAGTCCCACGTACGTAATACGCATCGTTATTTCCCATCATCATACCGAATGATACCGATTAGTATATTTTCATACTCGTCGCCATTGAAATAAGAGAAAAATCCCCCTTCCTCCTTCCCCATAAAGAAAATCTTACCAATTCTAATCTCGTTATTCACACGCATATATTTTTATCGTTCCGGGTGAAAGCTCAAACGCACACACACGCATTTGTGTAGGTTATGCACATACATCCTTAAGAAAATAATATAAAGGATAGTACAGGAAGAAGAAACTTATGAAACCAACCCTGAAGGTATTGTACTTGTCCTTATAAATCATTTCATTTAAAAACCCTTCTTTACTCTCTTTAAGTTTAACCCTTTAACTGTGCTGGATTGTAATGTAATGTAATAATAATGTAATGTTGGTTTAATATTATATATATATATATATTACTAAATATATTTTATAATATTAAATTTTATATTAAAAAATTAAATAAAATTAATAAATATAATTTTTAATATTAAATTTTATAAAAAATATACATTAAAAAATAAAATATATATTATAAATATAAATTAAATATATAATAATATATATAATAAAATATTATATATAATAATAATATAATATAATATAATAGAATTATTATTGTATAATAATAAACGTCTCAACTAAAAATATTCGACTCTAAATCAAATATATAATAATAATAATATAATGTAATAATAATATAATAGAATATAATATAATATAATTATTATAATTATTATTATATAATAATAAACGTCTAACTAAAAATATTCAACACTAAATCAAAGTTAGTTAAATCAAGGTTAACTTTACGAACTTTTGAATATTCCATTAAATTATTCCACGATAATAAATCGATGATATCAATCATATATCAAATTTTTCGAAATAAAAATGGACCGATTATAAAATTAAATGGCCAATGATCGAATAATCAAGTGGAATTTAATTTAGCTTGAAATCATTTTACTCGGTCATCGTCCTCACATTTCTCTCTCTCTCTCTCTCTCTCTTCCTCTCTCCTCCAACCTTTTTTTTTTCGATTGATTTTTTGTTCCTTTTCTTTTTGATTTCTTCGGGAACCAGCTCACCTAATTTTTTTTAACCGATCGATGGGCGGAGACAGATATTTCAGCGTAATAATCGAATCACGTACGTTGATAGGCATCTTCTTCAAGACACGATCATGCCAACGATCAAGTGAAAAGTTGAACGAAGGGTTGAATCAAACAGAAATGGGGAACAGGGGTTGGGTCTGTGAAAAGGTTGAGGGGAAGTGACGGGGACAGTTTAAGTATCCTTCAATTTTGTGCACTGACAAGTCACCGTTCATTGCAGTCTTTAAAACGAAGCTAACATATTTTTGTCGTCGAACGTTTAATTCTACATGTGTTGTGTCATTTATGTGTGTATGCATGTTTATAAATGTGTGTGTAAACTTTCAAAAAAACGAGACAACGTCCATAGGAAGTTTCAGTTTGGGCTCTGACCCAAGTTTCTCTGAAAAACCCCCGATAAGATACAAGCGTTGAGTTAATTAAAGTAAAAAAAGAAAAAAAAAGAAATACTTTGAGATAAAGATAAAAGTTATTTGGTGCTAGGGAAATTTTTGTTTTAAATGCCCACTACATGTAAAAATTGTAATCGTTAAATCAAATAATTCGAAGTTTATAATAAGATCAAAGTAAACGTTCAAATAGTTATGGGGGACTTATCTAATCATTTTATAGTGCATCAGGACGAAGTAGTATTAAAAATACTAAAAAAAACGTATCTAATTAACCTTTGATATCTTTTGCTTTTTTTTTCTTAATGTACTATATATATATATATATATATATATATATATATAATTAACAAACTTATATGAATTGGAATGTGATGATGGTGATCGTTAAAAATGAAACATCAAAGATGAGTGTTGAGTGTTTTTTAATTGTCAAAAAAGTTCAATAAATTGTTAAGGTTTTTTATTTTACGATTGTTATTTAATTAATTGATTGATATTAAAAATTGTGTGACACAATGACGATTAAAATGAATCAAAGGTTGATAGGATAAAAACATAAAAATAAAATCAATATCAATTTTATTATACAAGGAAAAGAATCTTGTTGAAAAAATCAACAACAACAACAAAAAGAAATAAACTTCTTACCTTGGTAAAGATTTAATGCTAACGAGCATTCCATTCGAGATACCCCTAATGAACGGAATTTACTTTGCAAAATGTCTCTATCGATTGGGGTTTTCAAAGTTTCCAAGAAATTCACGTAAATGGTGTGGTAGTTGGTATTATATACCTTGTTGATTCCACGAACGAAAGGAACGGAATTTGTAGAGAAAAAAAATATAAAACACAAAGTAAAAGAGTTGAAGTTGAAGGAAAAAAAATGAACATTTCGAAAAATCTTGATAAAAGTGTTTGGTTTCGAAGCAAACGAACAGAATTTGAGTTGGATCCCACCCTATCTATCCCACTCACACTAAACTCGAATCGTTCAACCCCAAACCCTACAATGTTCCATTGACCAGAAGCGAAGGTTCATTAATTTATTTCAGTGGGCATCGATCGATCGGTTTGATCGGCTTAAAACCACTCTCTTTCAACTTAGTTTCTCTTCTTCCAGTTCTTCTTCTTCTTCTTCTTCTTTCACTTCTTCCATTGGGACAGCAAACGATCGTTAGTTAAAAGCCCATTAGCCTCTCGAGGATACCGATTTTCTGAAGGACCAGTTCCTGAGTAAATCTTGGACGTGTAGATGCCACCGTGGTGATATATTGGGATCGACCAAGGTGGCTTTTTAACGAGGTGAACCAAGTCCTCCTTGTCCTACCTGTTTCTTGTCTTATTTTTATTCTTATTCTCTTTCTGTTTTTCTTCTTCTTCTTCTTCTTCTTCTGTTCTTCACGTTTTACCTTGTAGTATCACGTCAAACGTGAAAGTAAGAAAAAATATAAAAAGGAAAAAAGCTAAATAATCTTACTGAAAGAACAATTTGAAACTCTCAAACAAGTTATTAGAGATAACTTAAGGATTTTTCATGTTTTGGGGATTTGAAAAAGGGATACTAGCTGATTCATTTGTAATTTTCTAAAGAGTAGTCACCTGTCAATTATGGAAGGGAAAAAAAGAAAATAAGGGCAACACCTTTTCTTCGCCCTTAATCTTACTTTTCATCCTGATCGTTATCCCTTAGAGAAATTGAACCTTTCCGACTTGGACTCCCCTTCTTTCTTTGTTTTTTTTTTCTTATTTCTTTTTCCGATCGTTCGATCCTGATTTTCGACTTAAAAGTCAACGACAACGTTTTTGACTTCTCTATGGTTTTCTATGGTATTCTTAATTAAAATTAATACACGAAAACTTTAACTTATCTTTGTCAAATTAGAATCAGTATATTAGAAAAGATTCTTAATTGGTTTGGATTCTAATTAATTGTCATGTAACTTGAAATAAATGTTGCTAAGAAAAACTTGTTGAGATTTTAACCTGTTAAAATGAGATAAGAATTAAACAAAAAGAAAAAGAAGAAATAGATTGATCAAAAATATTAAATAATTTTTTTTTAATGTAACAACAACGATTAGTAATTCATCTAATTGCTAATTCAATTGGTTCTAAAGTTTAATATTATAATTTTAAATTAAATATTAAAAAATGCAAAACACACACTTACTTAAAAAACTTCCATTAAATGATATTTCGTTTCTAAATAAATCAAATTAAAATCAAATCTATTATTGGGGTTCCACAATTACTAATTTATTTAATTACTAATTCAATAGATTCTAAATTTTAATAATTTTAATTAAAATACTCAAAAAAAATCCCATTAAATGATATTTCATTTTTAAATAAATACAATTGCAATCCAACTTGCATTGTTGGTGTCACAATTACTAATTTATTTAATTACTAATTCCATAGATTCTAAATTTTAATAATTTTAACTAAAATACTCAACAAAAAAATAATCCCATTAAATGATATTTCATTTTCAAATAAATACAATTGAAACAAAACCAATTATTATTGGTGTCACCTGAAATTTTATTTAAATATATTAAAAATAAGATTCACAAATTACAAAAGGTTACAAATTTTGATTATCAATGATAAAACAAGGAATACAGATTTGTTTAATGCAATACCAACCTTGGTTAATGATTTTCACACGCGGAAGACTCGTGAATAGATATAGGACAAAAAGTGAAGGGATGAAAGGGGGAATATTCATACTAAAAGGCAATCGTGCGTATATCCTAAGGGCATAGGCGCCGACACGCGATTTGATTATCTCTCGATAGGTTACTATAATATTTCAGTATATGTATACACATATACATATATATATATATGAATTCTTATTAAACAAGTATCTCGTTAAATCGTTGCATGTTACGCGTCGATGAGTATTCCAATCAGTATGACGTTTACGTTACATTTAAGTTAATAAATTGTCATTAGTTAACGAACAGGATGCTTAATTTTAATTAATTTGAAAAACTATGAAAAGTCATTTTGATTTATTGTAATTGTAAGATAAGACATACGATTCATATTATTTATATCTCATATTATATAATCAATTATAATATTTAATTATTGATAATAAAGGGGAATATAAAATAAATATGATTTTTTATTGAAATTGTTTATACAAAATTCCAAATATTAAATACACCCATCATATGCCCAACATGAATATGAGTTTATTAAAATGGTGTATGAAAAATTCTAAACCTTGAAAACACCTACACTTGAGATAGAAACTCACCATGAGATAGAAAGATGAATATGTGGTTAAAAAAATGATGTATGAAGAATCGAAATATGAAATATATTTATCGTATGGCCAACCATGATATAGAAAAATATAATTTATTGGAATCCTATTATAAATTGTTAATATTGAATATAACCACCATGAGAGTGACGCCTAAATCCATCCATCGGGAAGAGAGAAACCGCGGGATTCTTACGAATGCCTCTGAGATACGTGAGTGGCATTACCAGTGTTCGGACCGATCTGCGACTGGCATCAAGTACCAATCAAAGAATCCCATTAAATTGCAGGAATTTTCTTGCCAACCGACTACCTGTCCTCTCCGTTCCTCTCATTTTCTCCTACCTTTTGGTTCCTTTATTTTTCTTACTATCTCTGTCTCCTTTTAGTTTCTTACTTTATTTATTTCCGAGGTGTACACACCGTGTCTGAACCGCGAGTACTACTCACAACCAAGCTACTGGTAGTAGTTAATTTCCACGTATGATCTTTCGAAAGTGCTTACTACTATACCGTGTGCCAAGATATTGCACTTACTGAAGAAAAACTTATCATTCTCTCTCTCTTCATGTTCGAATCGAATGAGAAAGGTTATCCTTGTAAATATACGATGCTAGATAATATTATATTACCTCTATATTTAAAAATGATATCACTTAAGTTCAGTTTGAAATGTTTGCAAATAAGTAATCAATCGAATAGTTGAGTTTAATTTCAATTCAATTATAAGTTAAATTTGATCAATCGTTGGTTTTAACTTGTTCATAATTTTATCCAAAATTGCAAATTAATTTAATTTTAAATTACGCAAATTTCAAATGCATGGGATCCCTTGCAAATTCTCATCTGATTCCAAAAATTACTTTCAAAATTAATTTACTCGATTAAATATTTAACCAATTCCTAATACACTTAACCTATAATTGCACAATATATAAATTCACGTAATTATAAAATACAATTTGTTTAAAGTTATATTACTCAGGTTAAGTTTGAAATGTTTGCAAATAAGTAATCAATCGAATAGTTGAGTTCTGATTCCAAATATTACTTTCAAAATAAATTAACTCAATTAAACATTTGACCAATTCCTAATACACTTAACCTATAATTGCACAATCTATAAATTCACCTAATTATAAAATACGATTTGTTTAAAGTTATATTACTCAGGTTAAGTTTGAAATTCTAGCAAATAAGTAATCAATGAAATAGTTGAGTTTAATTTAAATTTAATTATAAGTTAAATTTGATCAATCGTTGATTTTAACTTGTTCATAATTTTATCCAAAATTGCAAATTAATTTAATTTCAAATTACGCAATTTTCAAACACATGGAATCCCTTACAAATTCTCATCTGATTTTCAAAATTACTTACAAAAACAAATTAACCAATTAACTCGATTAAACATTTAACCAATTCCTAATACACCTAACCTATAATTGAACAACAATTTATTTTAACAAATATAATAAAATATTCTATCTATCAATCATAGAATTGTTGAGTAATCAAAGAATTGAGACATTTCTAGGAAATTCCTATCTTCAAAGTAAGATTCTCAAATGGACGTTTCATCATAATCCTAGCGGTTTGGTTAAACGAGAAAAATATTATTAAAAAATACAATTAAAATAAAAATTAAAATTAAAAAAATTAAAAAAAAAAACATAAGAAAACAGAGAGAAACACAACAGTCTATCGGGGTTTACGTCTTTCCAGACGGTCGTACTCTTTGCGGCAGGCATGTCTCTCGGGGTCAAGGGTTAATAATAACGATAATAAATAAAAAAGAGAAAGGAGGAAAAAGGAGAAGGAGAAACAGGATGAGGACGAAGAACGAGAAAAAGAAAAAGAAAAAGAAGAAAAAGAAGAAGCAGCAAAAGAAGAAGAAGAAGAAGAAGAAGAAGATGAAGAAGATGAAGATGAAGAAAAGAAAGAAGAAGGGGAAAAATAAAAAGGAGAAGGGTTAGGAAGAGGAGGAGGGTGGGGGGGTAGGGGGAAACGTCACATTGTCCATTGGACACCGTGTTGCTGTTGATGGTGTATGGACACGTTTGCATGGTTCGACGAATGTTGTTGGGATCCTTTGGACCAACCACTCATCTGATTTTATTTTGATTTTTATTCTTCAATCTTTCTCTTTCTTTTTCTTTAATTTTATCTTTTTCTATAGCACAGATTTTGTTTCTTTCCTTTCTTAGGATTCTCTTTGCGGATTCAGCCATTGAATGAAATCCTCTGTTCACAAAGTCTTACGGTGGTGGTTGGTACTCGGGCAAAACGTTGCCACGTGATGTGCATTTGGATCAATGCATTGAACGAACGAACGAACGAACGAACGAAGGAATGAACGAATGAACGAAGATTCTTTTATCGAAGTCGAATGCAGAGGACAGAATAAACGAGTAATTGCATCGACGATGATACCACAAACCGGAATATCTTCCGGTTTTAATCATCCCTTAAACGAATATGGAATGGAATTTTAATTAATATCTATTTAATCTAAGCATTCATTTGATAATAATAGTTTTCGAACAATATAAATCCTATATTACAAATATAACAAAAGTTTTATTTTATTTTATTTTATTTTATTTTATTTTATTTTATTTTATTTTAGTTTATTTTAATTGAGCTTAGTTGAATTTATTTTATTTTATTTTTTTCTATTTTATTTTATTTGACTTTGTTTTATATTATTTTATTTTAGTTTAGTTTAGTTTTTTCTATTTTATTTTATTTGATTTTGTTATATATTATTTTATTTTATTATAGTTTAGTTTTTTCTATTTTATTTTATTTTATTTTATTTTAATTAAATTGTCCAATGATATTTTTAATAAATTTGTTTTTTATTTTATTTTATTTTAATTAAATTGTCCAATGATATTTTTTAATAAATTTATTTCTGTTCTTTTTTTTTTGCAAATCAAAGAACTAAGATTAAGGTTTTAAGGACAAAGGAATAATTTATTCGAATATATTAGTTTATTTCTCTCATACTAGAATTGATAAAAAAAAAAAAGAGAAATAAATAATATATCGAAGAAGAAGGTAAATGTGGTGAAACGGAATGGCATGAGAGAAGATATAGAAAGCAACTAACAAAGATGGATAAATCTACAAGACAAAGATGAAGAAATAAGAGAGAATAAGGAACGATGAGACCTTGTAGATACCGGCGATGCCGGTTTTAACTGCTCGGAATGTTTCTACAGACAGAATTCTTCTATTTAGATGGACGTAGTAGAGAGCACCAGACTAATGATCGATGATAGAGACCTATGTCGAAGCTTTATCTTTGATCAATGTCAAGATTCTTATCGGAATCTTTTGCCTGATTCTACTGGACGCGAATTTTCAATATATTCCTGTGAAGAAGAGAAAACTAAGTTTTAGGTATAGTCAGGTAAATAGGTAACTTTCTATAATGATAATGGTTCTACATTTAATATTAAAAATAAATTTTAATTACTCATCAATTAAATAGATAAGTTGCTATACTGCAAATGGTTCTACATTTAATAATATAAAATATGTTTAGGTGTAAGTCAGTTAAATTGGTTAGTTTCTATACTGCAGGTGGTTCTATATTTAATAATAAAACATATTTTTAGGTATTAGTCAACTAAATAGATAAGTTGCTGTACTGCAAATGATTTTAAATTTAATAATAAATATAATTTTTAGGTATTGGTCAACTAAATAAATAAGTTGCTGTACTGCAAATGATTTTAAATTTAATAATAAATATAATTTTTAGGTATTAGTCAATTAAATATATAAGTTGCAATACTGTAGGTGGTTCTATATTTAATAATATACCAAATTTTTAGATATTATTTAGTTAAATAAGTAAATTGTTAGAGTACAGATGGTTCTATTATATATTTAATAATATAAAAAATTTTTTAGATATTAGTCAACTAAATAAATAAGTTGCTATACTACAAATAGTTCTAAATTTAATAATTAATATAATTTTTAGGTGTTACTCAATTAAATATATAAGTTTATTTATATGTATTATATAATATATAATTTATTATTATATATTAATAATAAATTATAAATTAAATTAAATTAAAATATTAATTATATATTATATAATATATAAGTTTATTAAATATATTAAGTTATTAAATTAAATATATAAGTTGCAATAATGCAGGTGGTTCTAATTTAATAATAAAACATATTTTTAGGTATTAGTCAACTAAATAGATAAGTTGCTGTACTGCAAATGATTTTAAATTTAATAATAAATATAATTTTTAGGTATTGGTCAACTAAATAAATAAGTTGCTGTACTGCAAATGATTTTAAATTTAATAATAAATATAATTTTTAGGTATTAGTCAATTAAATATATAAGTTGCAATACTGTAGGTTGTTCTAATTTAATAATAAAACATATTTTTAGATATTATTTAGTTAAATAAGTAAGTTGTTAGAATACAGATGGTTCTATTATATATTTAATAATATAACAAATTTTTAGGTATTAATCAACTAAATAGAGAAGTTACTATACTGCAAATAGTTCTAAATTTAATAATAAATATAATTATTAGGTGTTAGTCAATTAAATATATAAGTTGCAATACTATAGGTGCTTCTATATTTAATAATATACCAAATTTTTATACAGGTATTAATCAATTAAATAAATAAAGTGCCATACTACAAACAGTTCTAATTTAATAATATACCAAATATTTAGATATTAGTTAATTAAATAAGTAATCAATGAACATATTTGGGTCTAATCTAATTGTAAAATAATAATATAGTTTGATTTATTATAATAATATTTTAAACATAACTATAGAATAAAATTACATCCTTTAATAATATTATTTCACTTGCAATCTGTAATACAAAAAATTTAATTAATAATCTAATTACATGAAATCACAATAGAAAAAATAAAGCCAGTTACACACTATTCCAACTGTTATTAACGTCATAAAATCATGCATATTAAATTAATCCAAAAAATAAAAAAACAAATCCAATTCATAAATTCTTATAATAAAAATTAGAAAATAAACCAACCAAATGATCAATAAAAAATAATCAAATGCATTATAATCAAATTATAAATTATTCTTCATTCTTTCTTATCTGTTAATTTCTTCTTCTCAAAAAAAGAAAATATTAATATTAATAATAATAATAATAATAATTAATCGTGAACACCGTGGTGTTACACGAGGGGCTAAACTTAATGACGAGATTCGAAAAGAGTGAGAAAAAAAGTTGGATTAGAAATCGTGAGTCGGCGATCACTGACAAATTATCCAACATGATTTACCGATCCGTCGTCATTGTCGTTCTCAACTTCATCGTCGTCGTCGTCGTCTTAGTCGTCGGAAACTATCCGGCAAAGTTATCGTATCTTAAGATTACCTTGTCAGACGGTAATTTTGTATTCGAGAAGCTTGAAGTGAACACGTAGTCAAAGTTTCCCCACTATACGAGTTGACTTTTAACACAGGTTCTTTCATTTTTTTTCTTTTTTCTTTTTTTTTATTCTCAACAAAAATCTAATCAATTACAACAACCCTCATGATATCTTTGCTAAACGTTAATACTGTTAACAATTTTATATATAAAAAAAAAATTCATTTATTGTTTTTTTTTTTTTGTAAAAGTGATATTACAGAAATTATAATTGTATTCTTAAAAAGAAAAACAAAAATTACAGAAACGTTGGATTACTTTTTAATAATTACGGATACAAAATTGTTTGCTAAATTAAATAATATTTAGAAGGAAAATATAATTCATTGAAATAGAAAATTATTAATTAAAAATAATTGATACTATTATTTTTTATTAAATTTTTTACTAAATTATTTTTATATAATATATAATAATATACTAATATATATATATATATATATATATATATATATATATATATATATTTTAACTTATATATTAATTACTATATATTAATTATATATATACATTACTATAATAATAATAAATTACTAAATACAAACTATATTTAATATATATATATATATATATATATATATTAAATATTATTATTTTATATTACTACTATTATACTTACTATTATTACTATTATTTTATGTTACTACTATACTATTATTTTGTACTAAATTTTAATATTTATAATAAATATTATTTTATAATAATTATTATTTTATAATATTTATTATATTATATTTTTATTTAATTTTATTTAATATTTAATATTTTATTTAATATTTTATATAATATTATTATAATAATATTTATTTTTTATAATTTATTATTTTTTATACTGACGTTATAATTAAATAATTGAAACAAAAGTTAATATAAAAATAAATGCGTAAGTAAATTATTTTCACAATTATAAAAAAAAAATAATATTAAAAAATAAATGCATAAATAAATTAATTTCAATCGTAGAAAAATTGAAATAAAAAATAAGTTTTCAATAATAAAAAATATATTATAGATAAAGTTTAATTTCTAAATTGAAATCTGAAACAACCTGTAGATCAATAATACCATACACCATACACGTATATACTTAAAATACATTTTTACATTTTACTGAAGTCTACGTACGTGTGTGACTACCTCGTATCCTTTAACAACCACCATTCTACTAAACCTCTGAGAAACCTTTTTCCCGTTAGAGAAGATATCATAAGAGACGTTTCGTCTATTCGTTTTTTTTTTCTTTTTATTTTTTTTTTTTTTTTTTTTTTATTTATTTCTATAGCTGGACGAAAAACACCATAGAAAAGAAACACTCTGACGTTCATCGGCGAAAGTCGAAGGCCTTTCACGTGATATCCCGCTCTTTCACCTGTCACACCTTGACACTCGTAGGAGGCCAATATGGTAAAATAAAAAATAAATTTAATATAAAAAAATATTGAAGAGATATGGGGGAAAGGGCAAGGGGGGGTGTTGAATCTTAATGCGTTCGAATAACCGGATTAAATATACGGATTATGAACGGTGAAATGATCCTAGTCTTTTGATTCGTTTTAATTCCAAGTATTCGTAAATCGTTTATATCATTCTGATTGGTTGAATATTAATATTAAAAAAAAATAATTATTATTATTATTAATATTTTAAATATATTAATCCCATTATAAAGAAAATTATTAATCGTTCTAAAATGGTTTTATATTTTTATTATTTTTGGAATATGTTGTTAGATGTACGTTGACTAAAAAAAAAAGAAAATTAGAATAATACAATTTGTTTGTAATAAAAATTAACCTTCATTATGTGTGTGTGTGTGTGTGTGCAATACAGTCAGGTGAATATAAAAATTATTATAAAACATTATTCCATTTTTTTTTGTTTATTATTTTTGGAATACGTTGTTAGATAAACGTTGACTAAAAAAGAAACCAGAAAATGGATTATTAATTTATTGCATTTCTTTAAAAAAAAATATATATAACAAAACAATTTATTTGTAATAAAAATTAACCTTCATTGTGTCTGTGTGTGTGCAATACAGTCAGGTGAATATAAAAAAATTATTATAAAACATTATTACATTTTTTTTTTGTTTATTATTTTTGGAATACGTTGTTAGATAAACGTTGACTAAAAACGAAACCAGAAAATGGATTATTAATTTATTGCATTTCTTAAAAAAAAAATAAATATAACAAAACAATTTATTTGTAATAAAAATTAACCTTCATTGTGTCTGTGTGTGTGTGCAGTACAGTCAGGTGAATATAAAAAAATTATTATAAAACATTATTACATTTTTTTATTTATTATACAATCATTGAGACCTCGTTCGTAATTCGGTCGTTGTAAAAATCAAAAAAAAAATAAAAAATAAAAAAAGTTCTAATATAATATGAAAAGAAACTATACATCAATTTATAAAACGTGTTCGTTTACAAGATCGTTTGAATTTGTAATAAATGATCGTCCATGCGTTAAAGGTAGTCCATTTGCTATAGGAAAATCTAATAAGGACGATCGAAGTTTCACCATGCTTATGTATAATAATAATAATAATAATGATAATAATAATGATAATAATGATAATGATATTATTATTAGATTCTAACGCGTATGATTTTATGAATCATTTCTATTACAACGTTGAAAATATTGTCTCAAGGAGATTCTACTTTTGTAACGTAATTGATACTTCTTATCTGTATCTTTGAATCTAAAACGTCAAAACAGGTTTTTAAACGTTTTTCAAAGTGTTCCGTGTTGCATGAAATATCAAATGATTTTGATATTTAAGATTGGATTTAACCATTTTTATTTATGTATCAAAAAAAAAAAAAAAAAACGAAGAAACAGAAACTATTAATTATTAACTTTATTAATGGATGAGTGTGTAAAGGGGAAAATTAAGAATGTTATATTTAATATAAATAATATTTAATAATTATAAAATAATAATATTAATAATGATGATTATGATTATGATGATGATAAAATCGTGGGAAAATTGTGTGCACGAATTAATTCATATAATTATGATATATTATTATTATTATTATTATTATTATTATTATTATTAATATTATTAGTGTTGAAAAAAAATTCCATTTTGCATGAAATATCAAATAATTTTGATATTTAAGATTGGATTTAACCATTTTTATTTTTGTATCAAAAAAAAAAAAATACGAAGAAACCAAACTATTAATTATTAACTAATGGATGAGTGTGTAAGGGGAAAATTAAGAATGTTATATTTAATATAAATTTATATTATATTTATAATATTTAATCATTAAATATTATATAATTAAATTTAAATTAATTATTATATAAATAAATTAATATTAAATAAAAAAATAAATAAAAATATAATAATTAAAATTAAAATATTATATAATATTTAATAATTATAAAATAATAATATTAATAATGATGATTATGATTATGATTATGATGATATGATAAAATCGTGGGAAAATTGAGTGTACAAACTGATTCATATAATTATGATATATTATTATTATTAATATTATTGGTGTTGAAAAAAATGTTACAGTTGATCGATCGGACGATCGATTCGATTGGATCGATCTATCGAAAGATCTATAGATCCTATAACCTTGTAATTATTTAACGCGTCTCATAAGTGAAGACAATCTCTTTTAAAGCAGCGAATTTATGCGCTGTGATTACTAGATATTTATTTAGTTTATTATTATTATCATCCTTGAGGTGTTACTAGTGGAATCCTTTTTATAATGCTGAGAGACAGAGAAAGGAGTTGTGCATTAAATGCGTTTTAAGCGCATTCTTGTGGAGATAGTTAGATCGATAAGGATCGTATGTTTTCTTGATATCTTAAAGGATTCTATGCTTAGGAATTCGAGATGTATATATATAGATATATATATATATATATGTATATCCTTTTTCTTAAGATAAATATAAATTTTATTTTTATATCATTTTTATTTTGTCACACTAATCCAAAGTAAAATGAATGAAAAAATATAGAAGAAGATAGAACATTATAAAAAAAAGAATGTGTAAAAGAGAGAAAGAAATAAAAACTGAAAAGTGACGAGAAATAAAAAATCATTAAAGAAAAAAAATGTGGAATAAAAAGTGATAGAGAAAGAAAGAGAATATCAAAAAGAGAAAGAGAAAGAGAAACAGAGAGAGAGAGAGAGAGAGAGAGAGTGTATGGTGGATAGTATGAGATAGAAAGAGAGAAAGTAAACTGAAGGAAATGAAAAATTCGAAAGATAAAGAAACAGAAATAGAAAACGAGATAAAGAATAAATGAACATGATAAAATAATGAGAATGAGAATGAATGAGTGAATGAGAGAAAGGGATAAACATAAAGATAAAAGAAAAATGAAAGTATAAGAGAAGCTTGAACACCTTCTTACGTATGTGCACTGACTTACTCTTCATGCATTGACGCACCAGGTCGGATCTCTTCTCGTTTTGTCTTTTACGAGCCGGTGTACCATCCGAAGAAGGAAAAGAAGAAGAAGAAGAAGAAGAAGAGAAAAGAGAAGCCAGCCAGCAGCTCGCTTGAATGGACCGTAAGACCCTCGAGGGTTTCTCTAGACGCTCCTTTTAGCCGCCTCTGATCCGTGACGAAATATTAATTGACACAAAAAGTAGTAGCCGGTCGTAGCAAGCGAGCAAAGCAATCCTTGCTTGTGCCTTGTGCTTCTGCCTTGTGCTTATGCTTATGCTGCGGCACCTTACGAAACTCCTTTTAACTACTCGTCCCATTTGTATGGCGTTTTCTACCTTTTACTCTAATATCTTGTTTTTTTTTCTTTTTCTTTTTGACTTTTTTTTTTTTTTGGTTGTTTTACTTGTTCCTCTACCGATCATTATTTTTCTTTCTAACCCATCTTTGATTTATTCCTTTTTTTATTTTATTTATTTCGTTGGAATAAAATGGTAAAATAAATTTTTTTTTATTTTATTTTATTTATAATTTATTATTTTTAATTTTATTTTATTTTATTTTATTTTATTTTATTTTATTGTATTTTATTTTATTTTATTTTATTTATAATTTATTATTTTTAATGTTATTTTATTTTATGTTATTTATAATTTATTATTTTTAATTTTGTTTTATTTTATTTTATTTATAATTTATTATTTTTAATTTTATTTAATTTTATTTTATTTTATTTTATTTTATTTTATTTTATTTTATTTTATTTTATTTTATTTTTTTTATTTTTTTTATAATTTATTTGTTAGAATAAAATAGTAAAATGATAGAAGGTTAGATTAGTGTAATAGTTTAATTTATCGTATTTAGTATATTAATTTAATTGAATAAAAATTAAATAAAAATAATTTAACAAAATTAAATAAAATAAAATGTTAAAATTCTTGCTTAATATTTTAATTTGTCATATTTAGTATATTAATTCAATTGAATAAAAAATTAAATAAAAATAATTGAAATAAAATGATAAAATCCTTGCTTAATATTTTAATTTGTCATATTTAGTATAAGTAGTTCAATTGAATGAGAAAATTATATTCCACCATTATCATTAGAATCCTGTACTGTTATTAAATAATCATTTAATGTAAGGGAATAATAATTGATACTACTTGTTCTATAATACCTGACCAAACCTTTAACTTTGAATTCACTTGGGAGAGGGAAGAAAAAAAATATAAAAGAACCCCAAAGACTACTACTACTACTACTACTGGTGATGGTGGGTTGTGGAGAATGAGACATGGGGAAAAGGGTTCTTATGGGGTTTTATATCGAAGAGAAAATTGAACGCTTTTGCCTTCGATCATTCTAATTGTATCAATTTCTATCGATGACGTGGTATTGTTGCAATGCCAATTTTATTTCCAAATTATCTTCTCTCAAATGTTCAACTCGAATCCCTTTTTTTTATGTATCTCTTTCCCCCACCTCTCTTTTTTTCGGATGGATTAATAATTTTATTTTTATATTTGACATGTTCTTTTCACAACGAAATTTCATATTACTTGCAAAATCAAATTTAAATTATTCATTTAAAATGTAATTATCTTTAAATTTATTAATATAATTTATTTTTAATTGTAATGTATAAATAATTAATTTATTTACATAATTATATTATATAATTTTTAAATAAGTAGTAATAAAATTTTAAAAGATAGACAGGTGGAATACTTTAAGATAAGATTATGCAACTTTGGTAAAAGGTTGCTCTACTAATATTATAATATACTATATTATATAATTTAAAAATATAAATAAGTGAAATACTTGAAGATAAGATTATGCAACTTTGGTAAAAGGTTGCTCTACTAATATTATTATTATTATTATTAAATAATATATTTAATATTTTAATTATTAAATAATATTCTTACTCTTCCCTTTAATCAAAATAATATGTAAATACGAATACTTTAAGATTAGATTATGCAACTTTGATAAAATGATTTCTACTACTAATTATTATTTAATAATTATAATAAATAACATTCTTAATTTTCCCTCTTACTCACTCATCTACCCTTCTATAATAAATATGAACCACAAATCAAATTTGTTAGTAAAATTGAAAAGGACACACCTGTGGAATACTTTAAGATAAGATTATGCAACATTGGTAAAAGTTATCTCTCTAAGCTAGTAGCCAGGCGTGCACGGGTGCATCGCCTTGGAAAAAAAAAATGCACTCACGTTGATCGAGATTCCCTTCCCTATATGGGAGTCTTTTACGTTCGATGGACATCAAGGCCAGGAAGTAGCCTTCTTAAGAGATTCAAGGATACTCTTCTATTCTATCCTCTTTACGTGCTGGGTTTTAAACTTACTAATACTAACATAATCAAATGCATTCACAGTCGATGTGTGTACCTCTTCTATATCGTATCAGACTATGAACAAGATTTACTTATTTCTCTCTCTCTCTCTCTCACACTCACTCACACTACCTTTCTCTTTATTTATCTCTTTCCCTTTCCCTTCGTCCTCCAACCAATCCTCTTTTATTACAGTACACACAATGAGACCGATACAATGGTGTGTTTCTTAGGGGTTTCAATGTGCCATTGTTAGTACCAATAAAATTGAGTAGGTGATCAGTGTCTAAGGATACCCACGATACCACGACTGAGACTATCTCATCATCTTCCTCTTCTTTGATCAATCGAGACACTAGTTAAGAATTCATTATTCATTACACCAATCCCTTCTTCTCTTTTTACTTTTAATCCACCCTTTTTACTCTTTCTATGAGTCTTACTCAATTTATTTTTCATATTTCAAATGACAAATCCTACAAACCATTACGTTAGCTTAACAACGATTTGTTTTATCGTTGTAACATTATCAGATATTCCAATGTAGTTTTAAACGTGTTCATTTTGTTTTATAGTTTACAACATGAAATAATTGAACCCTGTGAAGAAATTGAATTAATTTGTTCTACTTTTAATATCATCTCATTCTAATCGTTTACGTTTGAATAATATAATACAATTGGATAATAATTAAGACAATCATTTTCATTGTAGATCGTAATTGTAATCTAAATAATGTAGGTGAGTTACGAAGGTCATTCAAAATCGTTGCATAACTCTGCTTTCGTAGTTTTAAAGTTAAGTGGAAAACTGGGACAATCGGATCGAACGTTGAAACTTTCTATTCTCTCAATAATAACTTAAAAACTATAAAATAAATATGATTCTT
Source organism: Polistes dominula (assembly GCF_049000335.1). NCBI lineage: Eukaryota > Metazoa > Arthropoda > Insecta > Hymenoptera > Vespidae > Polistes > Polistes dominula. The sequence goes on along the minus strand of NW_028301049.1, from coordinate 2,167,730 downwards.
TAAACAAGAACTATTAAGTTTAAACAATAATTTAAATAATTAAAACAATTGATGATTAGATAAAATGATTCCTTTAAATCAGTCTTATCTGAAGCTGAACATTAAAAAAAAAAACAAATCATATAAATCTTATAAAAAAAATGAAAAGGAAAAAATTGATACGAAGTTGACAAGAAAAAGAAAGAAACAGGAAATAAAGTAAGAAAATAAGTTGAGTGAAGTGCAAAAAGTAGTATTCGTTTGGTTTTGAGTAAGCGAGGTAGCATTTTGGCCTAAGGCAAAGTTCTCGGAGCTAATGTAAACGGGGTCGTTCAGTTGCAGCAGCAGCAGCAGCAGCAGCAGTAGCAACACCAACAACACCAGTACCAACAGCCTCAACATCTGCACCAGCACCAGCACCAGTATCAGTAGCAGCAACAGAAACAGAACAACCAACAGGAACAGCAGTACAAAGCTTAGGTACCAGAACTGGCCCCAGTGCCTGAAGCAACCAGAACTAACAGCAGCAGCAACAACAACAACAACAGAAATGACGACGTAAGTGAACCTAAATAGAGAAAATCTAACACAACTATAAAATAATAGTATTAGTATATTTATTAAATAGTATTAGTGTTGGACGATGGTTTAACCTAGGAAAGAGAACCAACAGGCTTGGAAAGCGGGTTTTATGAATGCAGTCCTCGGCGCATTTATGCCGGTAGCTGCAGGCGCTTATAAATAAAAGGGCCGATTGAAAGAGAGAGAAAGAGAGAGAGGTAGATAGGTTGGTAAGGGGATAAGGGAAAGGGAGGGGGGTGGTTCAGTTGGATTGAAATGGATGAGAGAAAAAGAAAAGAATAAATAGAAAGAAAGAGAGGAAAATTGTGAGAGTGTATCCACTAGTATATCCATTGGCTGCGTGTTTGCACGCGCAAGAAAAAGAAAAAGAGAGAATTAAAGAGAAAGAGAGAGAGAGAGAGGGAGAGAGATGGGAATGGCGAATGGTCGAGAGCTCAGATTCAATTATTCCGCGATTACAACGCGACCGGCGACTGCTTGGCCGATCCCTTTCCCTTGTCCCACCACCCCTTTTCAACTTATCCACCATGTTTCCTGGAGTCTTCTAGTTGTTATCGTTGGTGATGATGTTGTTGTTGTTGTTGTTGTTGTTGTTAGGGTTTGAAAAAAAAATGAAAATCTTTGATAATTGATTATCTATGAGATAGAGTTAATTTAATTGAAATTATTAATTATTATATTATATGTTATTGAAGTGAAAACTTGTTAATATGGCATCGTGAAAGGTTAGGGTGTTGATATTAATTGATTGCTTTTTCATTTTGTATTAATTAATCTCACTGTTTGTATTGTTGCAATTAATCTTGAAGATATTTAAATTATTAATTATTTAATTAGGAAAGGATTGTAATGCAGATTTGTTATTTATTTAAAAAAAAAAAAAAAAAAAAAAAAACAAATGTGAGTGAGATTAGAATTTGGAAATGTTGGGTCGTTGAAAAGATATTTTTTAAAGTGATAGGAATAGAAAAGAAAAGAAAAAAAAGAAAAGGAAAGAAATAAAATAAAATAAAATAAAAATAAAGACATTTGACAGGAGTAAAGAAAGATAGAACACGTTTTTAAAGTTGGCATGTCTTGCGATCGGCTTACAGTGAAGACGAGTTAGTCGTTAGCACAGGGGTGGTCCAGCGTTCGGAGACAGAGTTCGTAATCTCTGTTCCGGTTCGAGACGAACGGATGAGTATTATACATGTATATATATATATATATGTATAAGTATATGTGTGTATGTGTATATATAAGAAAGAGAAAAAGATTAAAGAAATAAATATAAAGAGAAAAAGATCGAATGTAAACTCGTTGATCGATAACATCGATATTTCTCCTCCGAGTTGTTGGAATTTCTTGTTTCCTTGATACATAGTTACATACATACATACATACATATATTCATATATATATATATATATACTATATCTATAGGGTTTATATAAATCTGAATGATATAGAGAACACATTTTTTCATTTTGATTTACGTTAAATACGATAGATAGATCTTAATGTAAGTTTTAATAAAGTTCAACGACATTTTATAGTCGACGAAAACATCATTTAAAAAATAGTGAGATTAATTAAAACAAAATTAAAAACAGATCAATTAACATTAATACCATAATCTTTCACATATCCTGAAGCTTATGAATTATTCCAAAATATGACAATAATTATCAAAAAAACACGACTAGAAAATTAAAATAATAGTACTAGAATCTTAGAAAAGGTGTCCAAAGTATAATTACGTGAAAAAGAATCAAACACTTTGAACCAAACTCGTAGAGGATCCTTTTCACCAAGTTGAAGGATCAAAGGATCAAAAGGGACGACGACGATACCTGTACCATGATGCACCTTCTTCTTCTTCTTCCTTCTCTTCTTCTTCTTCTTCTTCTTCTTCTTAGCGACCGGTTGGACGATATGCGTCACGGTCTTAAAAGTTTCGAACTTGTTCAAGTCGTCTTTCTCTTTCTCAACGCTTACCTAAAGGCGTTCCCCGTTGAATTTGCGTGAAACGACTCTGGGATATATCTGACTTCTTTTTTCGTAAACGAAAACGAGAAAGAAACGTGGTAACGACGTGCCGTAAGAAGAAGAAAAAGAACAACAAGAAGAACAAGAGTCAGTTGACTGATTTCAGATTGTTTGTCTGATGAAAGAAGACGAACGGATGTTCAGATCAACCTGAACCAAAAGACAAAACCCCTCTCCCAATTCTCTCTACCTCACCCAACCTTTTAACAACGATCTTATTATTAATTAAAAAAGGAACAAATAAAATGAAAGAAATGTGACTGTTTGTATATGTGCATGTGTGTTCAGTTAAGAAAACCAAAAGAAAAGTAAATGCAAAAAATCATGCAAATGAAAGTTTATGACGAAAACACTGCTTTTTTCAGGTTGTTGAAAAAACACTGTTTTTTTTTTTTCAGATTTTTGAGAAAACACTGTTTGTTTTTAGGTTGTTATACAAAATTTAAGAATAATGTCGTCGAATTTAAATTCCCCACAGCAAGGAAGCATACATTCTCGGACTCTTTTTCTCATTCATTTTTTTCCTTGCTACCGTCATTCTTTTCGGTTTATCTTGATCAAGGTAAAACGTATATAGTAATTTGTGTAAAGTATATATATATATAGCTGACGTTTATCTTTAAAGTAAGCAATAAACTTACTTGAAAATTGCTGACCGATTTTTCTACACGATTTATGGTTCTAATGGAATTTATGGTTCTTCAATTTTCGTTTGACCATCTGATAGAACTTTCGTAAGTGCCATAAAGACCATATAGAATTTTCGTAGGTGCCACTAATTGGTATCGGTAGATTCCCTGAACCTTTTTACGTCCCTTAATAATATTTATAATGCCGTCAGTGGTTTACAGTAGACCCTAGAGGATTTTTTGTTGATTCCAAAATTGATGATTTGGCAGCCTACTGCCACGTATTTTCGTTTCATTGTTTCATCGTTTCATCCGTTTTCAAATCAACCCCAATTCTAAAGAGGATTTCACCTTAAAAACACATAAGTGTATTTTACCGAGAATTTCACATAAGCGTTCAGAAGGTATAGTAAGGTCCAGGTAGAGTGCAACACAGGGCAGACCAGGGCAGAACCCACGAAGGTGGAAGAGGAAAAGGAGAAGAAGAAAGAGGTGAAGTAGGAGGTGGAATAGGATGGGAGGGGGGATATGGGGGAAGGTGCCCATGGGTAGGTAGGTAGGCAGCCTTGAGCCAGTGAGACTGGTTTCTGTTTTTGCTTCCATAGTTCCATCCTTCGAGACTCTTCGGTAGTCCATCCTTCTTCGACTTTTTTACTCCGTTCCTTCCAACCATCCCCCACCTCACCCTTCTGGCCCTCAACCTCACCCCCATCCAACCTCCTCACATCTCTCTGTTTCCATCCTATACTCCATTCTTATCCCTTTTCTTCCTTCCTTTCTTCATTTCTTCATTTTTTTCGTCATGTTCTTCGATCGGTTTTTGGTATCGTGGTCAACATTTTTTGCACAGTTCCTTTTTTTTCTCTGTAATTTTATATTTTTCTTATAGTTTAATTCTATTTCTTTTCCTTTTGTTTCTTTATGGTCTATTTTTATTTACATTTTTAATAATAATTATGTAATTTGTTAAAGATGTTTGATGGTTAATTTGTTTAAAGGTTATGTGTGGTAGGATCAGGGATTGGTTTATAAAGGGACACTGGAAAAAGGGTGTTTGATTGTTTTAGTAATCTAGATCTCTTAACAATATATGCAGGTTTTCTTTATAGTTATTTGTATTTTTATTTGTAATATTAGTTATGTAATTTGTTGAAGATTTCTGATGGTTAATTTGTTTAAAGGTTATGTGTGGTATTATCAAGAATTGGTGTATAAAAAGACAATGGAAAAAGATTGTTTTAGTAATCTTGATCTCTTAACAAAATACAGGTGTGCACTTATTTTATATTAAACAACAAAATTACAAGTATCCAATAAATTTTATTTGTTACAGTAAAACTTTTGAATATGTGACAGGTGAATTTTGATCGAAGTATTGATTTAAATGAATAAAAAAAAAAAAAAAGATATAAAATAAAATTAACAGCACGTATAAATAATTGTTGTTTTTTTGTTGTTGTTGTTGTTGTTGAAATAAATATTATCCGTGAAGAACACAAACAAGAAGATTCGAGGAGAAGATGTCCGGTCAGCGTGAATATCGTTCCCGAACCTCTCGTAGGTTTTAATTACCACCACACACACTTTTACGATCGTTCGGGGTCTCGACGAACGAATCTAAAAATTCCATACGTTCTCCAACTTGCCACACCGGACCCTTTCTCTCTCACTATCTCTCAAACTATCTTTCTCTTTCTTTTATAGAAACCCCATATAGACAGGAGAGTCCCATAAAAATATCTTCTATCCTGATTACTATCAAACGTTCGTTTTCATATACATTCTTTTTACTTCATTTTCATACCGATGCAATTAATTAAATATTATACTTTTTAAATTTAAAAATAAAAACTAATTAATCAAATAAATTCATTAATTTCATTTTAATATTATTAAAAAATCAATCAAAGTAGGTTAACTTTTGTGTGGTTTCAGTTTATTCGAATGAACTGATTTTGAAGTTTCAAAGAAACAAAATTAAGAAAAGGAAAAGAGGAACGCAAATTAAA